>NW_007249756.1:1260149-1280342 GCF_000164805.1 Carlito syrichta | reverse complement strand
TAGTTGGTTTCAAAAAGAAGTGCAGTAATAGGGGGATGAAAAAATAAGTAGAAAAGTAATCCAGGGTGTTGTAGATAACATTGTTTAGATCAAAATCTCAATAGTAAAAAAAATTGATCCCATCATCTGGAAAGGGCTTATGCAATTTTTTGACAGGCCCTCTGCTTTTACCTTTTTCCTTCCTTTTTTTCTCCCTTTATAGAATTAAATATGTCTAGCTGTCTGATTTGGTTGTCAGACTAAAATTAGGCCATAGTGATCTGCCAACTGTAATATTTGAACTTCTCTAACTTGATTTGCTCTTACATGAACATCTAGGGGGAGGGAAATATTATGGTAAGTATTCACACTCTAATTTTATGTTCTATTTGGATTGAGTGATCATGCCTACCAGTTTGCCTAAGAATAGTCTCACTTTACATCTGTTACTTATGTGTAATTATTGATAACTCCTCTTTTATGCTCAAAAGTGTTCTGATTTAGATGATGAATTTTTATGGCCACTTTGTATTTTGATAAATAGTATGGATTTACTTCAAATACCCATCTCTAGAATTAGCAATGATATTAACTGTAGAAGAAAAGTTGTCTGGTTTTCCTCTTCCTTCCTGAGGCTTCTTTGAGGTTCTCCTTTGTTCTTTTACATCACTGTTTTTATCTTTACTGATTGAAATCTATGCCATCTCTTCCATGACTATTTTCATAACATCTTTGGTGCCATTAGGTTTGAGCTCAAGT
Source organism: Carlito syrichta (assembly GCF_000164805.1). NCBI lineage: Eukaryota > Metazoa > Chordata > Mammalia > Primates > Tarsiidae > Carlito > Carlito syrichta. The sequence goes on along the minus strand of NW_007249756.1, from coordinate 1,279,604 downwards.
TGTGCTATTGAATAAATGGCTTTGGCACTGTGGTTGAAAACCAGAATTAGTGCGTCCCTTTGTGGCCTGATAGGAATTAGATTTCTGGGCAGCTGCACTTATTTGCAGAGGACAAAGCAGTGAGATAAGGATAAAAGGAAAAGAAGAGAGACTAAGGAGATTGGGCAGTATGCAACCTTTTAGTCTAAAAATAATGTTTTTTTAAATGTGTAAGTTTGTTGTGGGGCATGGTGAGTTGGTGGTATTTGTGCTAGCTTGACTTATTGATATAAAATTCACTTCAGAAATTAGGGATTTAACATAGATAAAACATATTAACGCCTAAGCAAATCTAACCTGATTTCAATTTTGTATACTCTAATGTGTATATATTTATTATTTTATTTGAATTGTATTTATTCAGAATATAATGCTTATATGATTCATTATATTAAAAATCATTAATGTTTTTAATCAAATTACTACTTCATTGACTATGAGAAATTTCAAACCTGTATAGTGAAATGGAGTCCATTATAATGGACTAGTAATTCTATAACTTTTCTTTTACAGGTCATGTAATGTTTGCAGAAATAAAAATGGAGAATGGAAAGTCAAAAGGTTGTGGAACAGTCAGATTTGACTCCCCAGAATCAGCTGAAAAAGCCTGCAGAATAATGAATGGCATAAAAATTAGTGGCAGAGAAATTGATGTTCGCTTGGATCGTAATGCATAATTTCAGACCACGGTTGGAACATTCCTACATCTGTTTTGTCGAATCTCCTAGTACAAGTCATTTTTTTAGTAATACTGTGTGCTTATAAAGATGTAAAAATGAACTTTTAAAACTCCCACCAGCTTTGAACAGTATAATGTTTAAAATATACTGTGATTTTTGTTAATCTCAAGTTTGGGTTTTTAAAGACAGCAAGTCTGGTCATTCAGTTTAAATGAATGGTTATACTGTTTTTAATGAAATAAGCCATTTTCTTGTTTTTTTTCAGTATTACATAGTGGGATTTGTTTGTTCTAGTTTCTCCAGTTTTTATCAACTTATTGTAAGGTAAAACATAGATGGGTTTTTCAAAATTTGTTTTATAATATGTAATGGTTCATGAAAAGAAAGGGCTCAGACAGAGTAGGATATGATTTTAGTTGGTTTTGAATTACTTTTCTTTGATGATAAAGAATTACTGTAAGTTAGTTTTAGATTCTAAAGTTCAGGATATTTTTTATTTGCTTTAAATGAAGAAATGGATTTTTCCCTCTCTGCCCCCCTGCCATCACATTTTCCACATAACACTATTAATAATATCAACCTCCACAGCCCCTTATATTATTATTTCCAATAACTCCAAGTTCATATAGAATGGATAATGTTGCAAGCCCCAAGTATAGTAATAGGCAGACAACTCCCAACTTTCTGTCTAGTTTCCAGCCATTGAAGTGAACTGCTAGGAAAAGAAAAATAATTGAAATATTGAGAGAGATGGTTATGTAAGTTAGCCCTCTGCTGTTTACTTCTACAGGAGCTGATCCGTTTATAAATGCAGTTTTAATAAACCATGGAACACCAAGGCATAACATGTCAAACACATTGGATCCCACGATGTTAGACATAGCCATGTCTCCTTTCCCTACAAAAGAAAACATGTCATTAAAATGTGCATACAAACTGTATTCTATTAACAATCTTCAAGGAAAAAACACTGGATAAGCTTTTTGTTGTTGGTTGGCTTTGAAAAATTGTTATTAGAGCAGAAGTCTTATTGAATTTGTATTTAAAAATTTTTCTTGGTTTAGTATTTAAAGTTTTAACATTTATTTAATAATAATTATCTTTATTTATTAAACCATTTTTTTCAAGGAGGTATGTAGCTTACTTGTTGCTTTTCATTCTGATATAACATGGTTACAAAGTAATGCACATTTCAGGTGAATATTATTTGGGAGATTAGATTGAGTGAAATTCATCTGCTATTAAGTAGTAAACTCTTCCTTTTGAGTCACTTTTTTTCCCCTTCAAAATATGTTACTGAGGAAGTAAATATTTTTAAAGTTACTTTTACTCAGTATATTTCAGCCAGGCTTGAAGATTGGGCATTACAGATGGAGGGACCTAATTCTTACCTTTTCTTGCAACCAACACACTTGCAATTGTGTCTGGTATGCTTGTTCCTGCTGCTAATAAAGTAAGGCCCATTACTGTATCTGGAATTTCTAGTGTTTCTCCTGTAATAAACATAGGTATTACAAATTACAAATCTTACAGATTCACTAACCATTCTTTGCAGATATTTCCCTGAACAAAAATAAAATAGGCACATTTAGACTTCAGAACCAATATGTGCTTACTTCGTTTTTAGCTAGCAGAATATTTGAATCAGGTTGGTAATTTGGGCAACCCAGGTACACAGATTTTTAATGATAGATATCTAAAGATTTTTAATAGCCAAAATTCTACCAATGCGAAATTCCCCTATTTGGCATTCTTAAAGGTTGTTGATGTCTACTTTATCTCATCAGGGCTGTTGCTTAATATATGCGAATGAGACTGATCATTTCCTCTCTTAAAAAATTATCCTTAAGCTACAAATGTGTTAGCATGTATCTATACATTTTTAAATTTCTGCTTCAGTGATAGACCTTAATTTAGTGTTTTCTTTGGGAAAGTCCATAAATCTCTGAGGAGTGCAAAACCTATTTGTTTTCTTCTTGAGTCTTTCTAACATGGTCCCAATTTATTAATACTTCTGTTAAATTGGATGTCAGTTCAACATTTTTCAGAAATGTATTTGTTCTGGGAAACAGAACCAGAGGGAAGTTTTAAAAAAAGTTTGTGTAACTTTTTTTTTAATGTTGTAATTGAAAACTTGGTTTAGGATTATTGTTTCTTTTTTATTTCCTTTTTTTCTTAAAATGCCAATTAAAATAACTTAATTAGAAAGTAGCTTATTTATTGCATGCTTATATATTGATACTGAAATTGGAATTGGTTGTTAATTTTTGTTACTGGCTTTGCTAGAGTTCATATGTACATAAATAACACTAATGTTTATCATCTTGGGTCTGTTCTGTGATCTGTTACTTGATTTTGCTTTCTTTTTATTTTCCTAATACCAAATGTGTTCTGGCTGAGTAAATTTGGATAGATATAATATGCAACCTAATTGGACTTAGGTTTCATCTTTCTCATTAAACAAAAGAAGAAGAAGTAGTTTGCTTTTTGCTAGCTTAGTATTCCAAAACTTACATTAATCTGAGAAAAGTCAGGAGTTAGGAAATATTTTTGTGTGAAGGACTAGATAGTAATTATTTAGGCTTTGCAAGCTGTATGATCTCTGTTGCAGTTTTTCAACTCTGCCAGTATAGTATGAAGGCAGTCATAGACAATATGTAAATGAATGGGACTGTGTTCAGTACAACTTTACTAATAAAAACAAGTGATTTTGGTACACAGGTGGTAGTTTGTTCACCTTTGATATAAGTCAATTCAGGTTAAGCCTTTGGGGAGATATTCCTAACTTTTTGTCTGTGTTTATAGTCAGTTTTTCATGTGGGTACTAGATCAGATTATGGCTAAGCAGTGATAGTTTAGTCTTAATCACGAAGGTAGTGGAAACCTACAGTGAAATAGTTCCCTTTTCATTCATTTCATCAATGGTTTATATTGCCGTATTGGAAAGCAAAATATAATTCAGTTAAACAATGAAGCTACCCATCATTTCCCCAAAACAGTGAATTCTTGCTTTATTTTTCATTATGGAATAGACTTCAATATAATGAGTTGATAGTGGGCTCCATGCAATGTGATTTCATTTATAAGATGATTCTTTGAATTGTACCCCAGGCTGTCTAATAGTGAGAAATATAGTTGATATGTTATATGCAACTCACAAAACCTGAATAATCTTGTTGTTACAGTAATACTTAATCATTTTGTAAATGGCACTGATCTTTAGTCTTTACTGAAAAGACCTTTACTCCTTAGCTAGACTGCTGTAAGTGAACATATGCAATTTGTTCTTATATGAAATGATTTTCTTTTTAAATTGCGCTATTGTACTTAAAATACATACCTGCTATTGTGACCATCCAAACCAGGATATATGTAAATGTGGATATCCATAGTGCAGACATGAAAAAGGTTATCACAAAGTAGTTTTTCCAAAATTTTCTTCTACAATCTGGTGTGGTTAGAAAAAGTAAAGTAATAATAGGAAGGGATAATACCCAAAAAATTCTTCTTAAATCTGCTTCAGGCATGTTGAAAACACTTGGTGGATCTGTTGTGGAAAAATTAAACATTTTTGAGTTTTCTCAAATGGCTAATTAAGTTAGAAATGCCCATTTAGAAAGTTACATTGAAATAAATAGCTGTATCAGTTTTTAAAAGGCTATTTAAAACATTTGGCTGTCTCATTACTGATACTCCTGGCAAAAAAATTAATTGAAACTTTAGGACCGACAATGTAAGATGTAATACTCAGCATTTCTTGATTTGGGGCTCTAATCCATCAGAATGTCTTGGGCCGTTTACTTAAATATGTTAGAATCTTTAGTAACTTTTTGCTTATGGGATCCACCTGACTTCCAACCCAGCTTCCAGTTGTCTCCACTCCACCATGTTAGTGACTTCTCTCCTTGCCCTTTGTATCAGATAATGCGTACTTAGGGATTATACCATAATTATAGCATAATCTTTTTGTTAAGTTGCATATCTATTCTAATTCTTATTATAAATTGGTTTTTGTGGCCTGTTTCATTACTCTTTTAATTACTAAATTCAGACTTTACTACAATTATTAGAAAGAACTTTAAGAAATAAGGAGACAGTGTATCACCTGCAGTGTTACTTGTCGTATGTACTTTAAGAAATGAGATAGTGTATCACCTGCAGTGTAACTTGTGTAAGTTTTGAGTATGTGTCTTAATTCAGTTTAAATTAGTGGAAGGCAAGAATAACGATAATATATTGGGTAAAATGGAAATTTAACTTTAAAATTGTTTAAAATGTATATGGCATTTACAAGATAGTTGTACTTCATATGTTGGATCAAATCACATTACAAATAATGCTAGTTAAAATAACTTATTAAAGATTTGCTAATTCTCAACCAATATGCTATTAAGTAATATCAGATACGATTTTAATGTACTCAAGTAATTTGGACTAGTTCTTTTTAGTTTCTTATAAAAATTAATTTAGAGATGTGTACCTCTTAAAAGTCATGTTTTAATTTTTTAAAGCAGTAAATTAGAAGAAGTTCCCTTTCTAAAGTAAATAATTAAAATTAACATCTATTTTATACAACCACTTTATAAAAAAGTAACCCATAAACTTAACAATTCTGGCCATAGCTGAATTTGACTTCCTACTGAACATATTTACCTAAATGTTTTGCTTCTGCTTTGGTTTAAACCTCAACTGTTTCCTTTTTTCTTTTCTTTCAAACAAGTCTCTTTTTTCTGAAATCCTAAATTTTACAAATGGCGTTCCCATTTTCTCAGTCAGGCAAGATCAAAACCTGGGAGTTGTTTTTGCTCTTTTTCCTGGCCCCATATAGTCCCTCAGTTGCTCAGTCTTGGTAATGCTTCCTCTGTGTTGTCTCACTTCTGTTCTCTTTCATTTCTCACTGCTTTCACTCTTTATAGGCATCTAGTAAACACGTCAGCTGTTACTGTAACCTCTTACAGACCTGGTCTCTTACCTCATTTTTCAGTTCTGTGAACATCATTTCAGAGCAATATTTTAAGTTAACAGTTCTAATAATTTCTCTCCTTACAAACTATCCAGGATTCTTACACTAACATTTAAAACTCTTCCTATGCTATTCCTTTCTATTCACCTTTCCTCTCCTTACTATGCATATACTGCCATATGTACTCTTATCTCGGCACCATTTATGTAAGACACATCAGGTCATTAAAATTACAGCTATCTGGAAAGGCTCAGTTTAAATGCTCTCTTCTCTGATAATCTCCTAACTGTCCTCACCAGGTTGTATAGTCTGACCATTTTTGAGCTACCATTACACTTTATCTTTTTATGGTACTTACACTTTCCTAATTTAACTATCTTCTTTTCTTTTTCCTACAATATTGGAAACTCCTTCAGGGTAAGAACTTCCTCTTTATCATCTCTGAATCTCCAATGTGTCTTATACATAATAAGTACACAATACTTTCTGAGTTGAAATTACTACGTTTTTCTAGTGAATAGACTTAAGAGTGGGCAAGATGTAGTTGTTACCTTCAGAAATCTGACTAAGACCATGTAAACTTATAGAGAGCTGGGAGTAGCCAGAATCTTCATGAAATATTCCACTATCAGTTCTAGATTGCCGACGAATGAATGGTTGACCCTCATCTTCCCATCCCATCAGTGGCTCTTGTTCACTTCTGTCCTCCATTGCTTTGGCAAGACAGGTGCAGCAAGGACTGCACTTCTTTATAATATATTGGTTAATTTTAATGTCAAAACACAGCACCAATACATAGAATCCATATATCAAAAGCAGTATAATTCCTTCATACCTATGAATCAAAGAAGAGATGTGTTTTTAAATTAAAAATGAAAGTCATTTTGGAGTTAATAGCTTTTGGGCAGAATCTGTTTAATGATTTTCTAATGAAATCAGCATTAGAACATTCAAACATTTCTAGATACTTTTTGTTTTATAGATTTGTCCAAACTTTGTTACAATAAATTATTACAGATTTATTGATAAAAGCCTGACATTTCTTTGTGTATTAAAAAAAGGATTATAAATTCATTGTATTTATAGATTCCTTCCAAATGGTAGGCATAAAAATGCATTAAATATTCATTAAGATTTTCAAAATAAAAATAAAACTCATGAACAAGTGGTGGGCATTTTCTGTCTCAGTTCATTGGCACAATGCAATCCCCCAAATACATAATAATCATAAAAGAATATGGTATCTGTTAATCCATTTCATTGGTGTTCATTCAAATTTTCTGGTGTAAGAACTTTGTGTAAAATATTACTCAGAATATGTTTGGCTTTGGCTGGGACTTTTCAGTTTGCTAAATAGATTTTTTTTATTTTAATGTAGCTGAATATGGTTTATATTCACAAGAACCACAGATATTCTCAAAAATAAACTAACACCTTGGGAGCTGAGAACTGTTTCCCTACACTCTGGCAATTAGCTAATACCATCACATTTGAACTTTTATTTTTGCATTTACCTTTTATTTTATAGCCAGTGAATCTCTACTATAACTGAAAAAACAGAGTTCCTGATTTACCTAATAGAGGGAGCATTAACTTGGATACTCTCACTGTCACTGTTCCTTACTGACAACTGAATTCCTGAAGGATTCCTCTTCTACCAATATAGTTTGTTTTGGGAGACAGACTCAATGACAGGATGATTAATTTAGAAATTCTACTTCCTGTTACACATTTTATGTTTCTTGATAACAGGTATTATGCAGTGCTGCTAAGCTGCGGTACTCCAGATGGGCACCACTGACATTTTTTCATTGTCCTTTGGAAGATGTGTAATGTGCAACCAGTGCAGCCATGCATTTTACATTTCTTTATCCTTTATGATGCTTTGCATGGTGATAAACACACAGAAGATACCTGGTGCTGTGCTATAGTTTGTCCTCCTGAGTGAGCATCAGAGAAATATGAAGGAATTTTCAGTGACTTCTTTACTTTCTCCATCTTTCTCTAGTATTTTTGAAAATGACCATTTCTAACCAAGGCAAGGTAGCAATAACCTAGCAGAAGAAAAAGCCAGCTGTTGGGGCTTTAATGGGCAACAGAAGGGGAATCTTTCTGAACAGGCAGCCAGTAGGGAAAAGGAAGAGTGATGGTCTTCAGTGACTAGTAAGAGAAAAAAGATTATCAAGTGACTAAAAAGAAATTGCAAAGTAGTGAGAAGAAGCCAGCTAGCAATTGTGATGAGGACATTAGCTCAGGCCCATTGGAATATGGTGCAGAAGTGGCAGTTTGTGACTAAAATAACATTTCTGCAAAAGAAATATTACTGAATCATCAGAATTTTATAAAGTCCTCTCTGTAATTGTGTTTTACATAAGAGTAGCAATTTCAAGCTTACCAGTAAACTTGGTTGTCAAATATTATGCCAAGAACTGCTGCTACACTAATTGCATATGCCACACAGTCTCTGAATAGGGGCCAACACGATAGCGTTGAAACCTGTGAAACCATACATAGTTAATGTATTATTTCCAATACAGTGAACTTACAATGCTTAGTATAATCCGAAAACTGTTTGTATATTTGTAGTTAAACACTATTACCTTTTGCATATTGCTTACAGAAACATTTTAAAGAAAAATTGTATTTAAACCTACATTGACTTTCATTTGACCAAGAGCTATTTGTGGTTTGACTTTTAAATGGAATAAATGTTGTTTTTCTACTGATTAATAAACTTTATTGAACACATTATTAGTGTCCTGTTGTTTGTCCCAGACCATGAATTTTTAGAATTTGTTGAGATAATACATTTTGTTGACTAAAGTTTTTTTTTTTTTTTTACATACCACATTAGATAGCAAACCACAGGCTGCAGGGATGCCAAGGAGATTATAAGTTGCAGATCCAAGAATAGTGCTAATGCCAATATCTCCCTTAGTGATAAATACACCTGTGTGCAAGATAGTCATAGCTAAGTTAGTGTTAAATTGAGAAAAAAATAAAAGCATATCAAGTAAGCAGAAAGTATAAGGAGCCATATTTACCTAGGAAAGCAGTAACTAATTCAGGAGCTGAACTACCTGCTGCCATGAAAGTTGCGCCTGCAACATCCTGAGACAATCCAAGGGCTGAACATAAAAGAGATTATTGTTATGCTTGGTAAAGTGAAAGGGTATGTCTTTATAACTAAATACAATAGCTACTCAAAGCTACAGCTTTACATAAAAACATAAATTGACAAGCTGGAAAAGTAAGATGCAGGTTAGGAAATCAAGGAATCCAGTGTTTTGCTTTCTTTATGAGTGCTTTACTTCATGCTTCCATAGAGAGTGTGAGAAGGCCAGGAGACGGTTGGGAGGAACCATGCTGCAGCTCAGTATCCTGAGTGCCAACATATGGGGCCATTTGGAACCCAGAAAAGACTCTGTAACAGCCTGATGTTCGAAATTTAGGTAATTTGAGACTCTTAACCTGAAATAGGAAAAAAAGTTATATTAGTTTTTAAGATTTATATTGAAGCTGAATTGAGCTAGTTGACAAATTTTGCAATTTTAACCTTGAAATTCAAGGAAAATCTGGGAAAGTTCAATTTAATATTGCATAAATATAGTTTATAGGTTTTAAGCATTGATCTGTTAAAAGTATTCTAGTGTAGGAGATAGAAAATACTACTCAAATACTTCCTGTATATCTGTAAGACTTACAAGCATGCAAGTTCATTCATTAACTTCAGTCTTTGGCCTTTCCAAAGATCACTATGGGAAGGAAAAGAAAACCTTGACACTACTCTGCCTATGCTTTGGGAAGGCAGAGACGAGGTTGCATTAGAAATCTCCCACCAAGCTTTACTGGTGAACTAAAAACTACTTAACAGGAGTAACTGCATTATGAATATTTGTATACCTAACCCTGAATTGTACCCCACAGTTTTAAAATAAAAAATTTTAAAAATATATGAAAAAAAAAGCTTGCTAGACACCAAATTATCTACCCCAGGTCAAAGTTAGTATCAACATCAGAACTAGATTTCAGGTTTTCAAGACCTGATGGCAATTGTTGATACTTCTTGTTTCCTGTGCCTATTGGTTCTTGACATTTCAGTCTTTCCAGACCCTCAAGCTCTGATGTGCTTTATTGAGTCCCTGTCACAGGTAGTGTTTCCTCCTTATGCTTGTCTTTGGGTCCAAGATTGCCTGATCTTGGGTCCACCTCATTCTGTACTTTGCCGTGACATTGGCTTTTGAACTTACTGATTTTTGTTTCTTGGTGTGGTAGGTTGTAGTTTATAGCAATAACTACAATATTTCTTCCCCACATGCTTTTCCAGAGCCTTTCCATTCCCTATAAAAAAAAAAGTCTGTCCTCTCTTGAGCATAAGTGAGCCATTGTGACTGCTTTGACTATAGAGTACACCTATGCCACAGCCATAATCTCAGAGGCTAAGACACAAAAGATGATACATCTTCCTTAGTGTTCTTCCTTTGGACACTTGCTGTAAGCCACCACATGAGAAGTCCTGCTACCTTGAAACTCCCATATGGAGAGACCTCATGAAGAGCCCATATAGAAATAGAAAAGCCTGAGGAACTTCTGTAGTTCTGTCCCCAGATTTTGAGTCTTCCCATCTTGGGCACCAAACATCTGAGGGGGTGACTTTTCAGATGATTTTTCCTTCCTGTGACTATAACGGTATGAGACACTCTGAACCCAGTGAACCCTCAAAGCTGATAGGTAGTAAAGTGATGATAGTTTTTTTTTTTTTGAGTTGGAGTCTCACTCTGTCACCCAGACTGGAGTGCAGTGGCTGCTCCCGGCCACCGCAGCCTCGACCTGCTGGGCTCTGGCGATCCTTCCACCCCAGCCTTCCAAGTAGCCAGAATTACAGGCATGTGCTACCATGCCCGGCTGATTTTTTTTTTCTTTATTGTAGAGATGAGGTCTCGCTGCCCAGACAGGTCTCGAACCCGCAGTCTCAGGCAATCTACTCACCTCAGCCTCCCAAAGGCGCGGGATTACAGGCTGAGCCACCAGTTTTAAGTCACTCGTTTTGGGGTGATTTATTAAGAAGCAATATACAAGGGAGACCCCCAAAATCTAGGATTCATTTATTCTCACATATTTAAACATCAGTCACCTTCAAAGCACTCTTCGTTGGATGCAATACACCTATTGAGATGCTTTTTCCCAAGGCTAAAAACAGTTCTTGAACTCATCAATTTTAATGCCTTTTAGTTCTTCTGCCATTTTTGTGTTTCACCTCCTCCCATAGGCAAAACATTTCCCTTTGAGGACTTTCTTCATTCAGGGGCGAAAAAAAGTCACTCAAGGGTAGATTGGGTGAATATGGAGGGTGGGGACAAGGGTCATGCCATTTTTTGGTTAAAAAAAAAAAACAAAAAAACTAACCGATGTGGACAGGTATGCTTGTAAATCACCCATCATGAAATGGGCAAACACATTGCAAGAATCTCAAAATAAATAAGTAAATTGCTAAAGCCAAATACAGCCTCTCACAAACAATGCTAGCTGAGCTGGTACACTGATGCTGATGGGTTCCTAGAACACTTACCTAGCGGGGGAAGCCTGTACTACAAGGAGCCCACCCTCCAAAAAATAATTTATTTTTTTGGGTCCCCATTGTGTAGTGGTATGGTTATTGTTCATTTATGTGTTAAATTTACCATAAGCCAGATGCTTTTTTATGTGCTAGGAATATGACAGTAAACAAAACAAGTGTTCATGCTGACACAGAACTTTAATTCTAGTGGGGGGAAACAGAAAAATAAGCAAAATATTTATTCTGCTAAGAGATAAATATCACAAAGTAAAGGCAGAGCAGGGAGATATAAAATGTTGTGGAGGAAGGATTGAGGTTTTAGACTGGGTAACCGGAAAGGACTTAAATGAGAAGGTAACTGAAGACCTCGAAGTGAGCCAGTCAATTGACTACCTGGACCAAGAGTATTCTATGCAGAATAAACTACTGAAAAGGTTCTCAGGTAGATGCTAGCCTGTGTGAGTGTAAAGAGCACTGTGCGATGAGATTAAAGTAACAGACAAATCATGTAATGCTGTGTGGATCCTAATAAGAACTTTGGCTTTCATTGTGAAGGATATGGAAAGTCATCCACATCCTAGCTGCTGAGAATATCAGCTCCAGCCATTAATTCTATGTCTTGGGATTCATAATTCTACATCTTGGTCCCAAAGGCCAATCAGCTCTAATCTGAACTGTTTTGACACCTGATAAACCACTGTGAAATGTTCTCTCATAATAGTAAGAAGTGTCAAGGCCCATGAACATCTACCTGTAATAACTCATGAAGGGAGAGAAGTAATGATTTGTGCAGCTTACATTTTTGTCTTAGTCTGTTTTGTTGTTGCTATAAAGGAATACCTGACGCTTGGGTAATTTCTAAAGAATAAAAGGTTATTTGGCACACGATTCTGATGTCTGAAGAAGTTCAAGATTTGATGAGGTCCTCAGGCTGCTTTCATTCATGGTGGTAGGGAAAAGGATGCAGAGATCACAAGGTGGGAGAGGAAGCAAGAGGGAGAGGTGAGAGGTGCCAGGTTCTTTATAACAACTAGCTCTGGTAGGAATTAATAGAGAACTCACTCACCCCACCCCCAGGGCATTAATCTATTCATGAGGGATCAATCCCCAAGACCTATATACCTTCCATTGGGCCCCACCTCCAATGTTGGAGATCCAATTTCAACTTGAAGTTCAGAGGGAATAAACATCTAAACCATAGTATATTTCACAGCGTTTGTTTCCTGATTAGAGTGATTATGCACACACACATAATCACTTTAATACTCTAATATATGCATATGTATAATCACTCTAACCAGTATGTGTGTATATATACATATATACATATATATGTGTGTATACATACACATACATGCATTGCATTCTGTTTTGTTTTATTTTGAAGATACAGGGTACAATTCAGGATTAGGTATACAAGTGGTCATCGTACAGTTAGTTTGGACCTCCCCTGGTCTCCACTTTGCCTAGTTTGAGATCAGGTACCCTTATTGATGTCGTGTCTCCCACCCACCCCTGCAGTATTCCGCTACTGCCAATCCCTTTCTTGCAGTATTATGGTAAATGTTCAGGGTCCACTTATGAGTGAGAACATGTGGTACTCTTTTCTTTGTTTCTGTGATAGATCACTGAATATGATAGATTCTAAATCCATCCAAGTTGCTGTGAAGTCCATATGTTTGTCCTTCTTTATGGCTGTGTAATATTCCATTGTGTATATGTATCACATTTTTTTATCCAGTCCAGCTTTGATGGGCAACATGATTGGTTCCATGTTTTTGCTATTGTGAAGAGTATTGCAATAAATATGCGTGTGCAGGTATCTTTTTTGTAGAATGATTTGAGTTCCTCTGGGTATATTCCCAATAGGGGGATTGCTGGGTCATATGGAAGGTCAATGCCTAGTTCTTTTAGAAATCGCCACACTGTTTTCCAAAGAGGTTGCACTAGTTTGCATTCCCACCCATGGTGTAGAAGCATTCTTTTTTCTCAGCATCTTCGTCAGCATCTGCTGTTGTTTGTTTTATTAATGATGGCCATTCTTACTGAAGTTAGGTGGTATCTCAATGTGGTTTTGACTTGCATTTCTCTGATGATTATTTAGGTTGAGCACTTTTTCATATGTCTGTTGGAAGTTCATATATCTTCTTTTGGGAAGTGTCTTCACTTCATGTCTTTTGCCCACTTTTTAATGGAACTGTTTGTTTTTTTTTCTCTCAGCATGTTTTAGTTCCTCATAGATCCCGGATGTTAGGCCTTTGTCAGCTATACAGTTGGCAAATATCTACAAATCTTGTGATGTTTCATAAGACCAATTGGCCATAAAATATATAAATAGAAACAAAAGATAAGCATATTGCTCTATGATTAACTTTTTTCATTTTAGGAAAGAAGTAAATGATGTGTTACATTCATGGTCTACAACCCACTTTCTTTTTTCTTTTTCTGAGTCAGAGTCTCACTCTGTCACCAAGACTGGAATGCAGTGGCATAATCATGGCTTACTGCAATCTCGACCTCCTGGGCTCAGGTGATCCTTCTGCCTCAGCCTACTGAGTAGCTGGGACTACTTTTTTGTAGAGATGGGGGTCTCACCATGTTGCCTAGACTGGTCTTGAACTTCTGGCTCAAGTAATTTTCCTGCCTTGGCCTTCCAGAGTGTTGGAATTACAGGTATGAGCCATCATGCAGGCCCAATACACTTTTATATACGTAATTTAATAATTATTAATATCAGCTATTGTCAGATATGTGTAGTGGTATTCCAGTTTACAGATGAACAAACAGGTCCACGAGGTTAAGGAACTCAGCATCACATGAATAGTAAGGATCTTACATGTGGGCAGTAAAGGCATATACCCATAAACTTAGCATTCTAAGACCAATGCTGTTTCTGTTTCACCACAGTTACCAAATATAAGAATGGCAACTTAGGCCAATTGGGTGGGTATTGAATTTTTTTTTTTTTTTTTTACTTTGTAACACTGGCACTATAACTAACCCCAATCCACTGTTTTCTAGGGGAAAATATAGTTACTAGGAGTCAAGAATACTTTGGAAATTTCCTGACATATTCTAGAGAACTTATAGATTTAAAGCTATCCTACCAGATATTACCATGAATTGTCTCCCTAAATCAAATCAGAGATATATAATGTGGAAGTAGTTGAAGAATAATAGAATGCCTTATCTTAGAGTAACTATCCAAATAGTGAAGCTGAATGCTGAGCAATCTTAATTTAGTGCTAGCTGAAGAATGCTTTATTAGAAAACTTGGTCTCCAGAGAGAAGGGAGTCTATTTCAAGGTAGGAAAATAGGTGACTCTTTGGAACACTTTCAGTCTCAAAGGCAGTACGAAGAAAGCTTGTTGCTATTCACTAGACTCGAATTGAATTATGAAGGGAAAGATTATTTTGAACAGATAGATGCATAAAACTTCAAATATATTTTAACAAGTTATATCTTAAGATTCTAAGAATATTTTGTAGAATGGTTTATACCTTTGAACTTTAGAATAGATTGGCTTTGTCTTCCCTGACCTTTTGGGTAGAATTTCTCTCTGCTATAGTTTATTATTAAGGATAAATTTATCTGTTTTTCTTTTCTTCCATGGCGATTACTCTTTTTCCCTATCACTATAAAGGAATAATCACATTCCCTTCAGGGTATAGTAGAAATGTTCAAAGTGAGTTTTCTTTGTAGATTTATGTACACATTGTTTATGTAAAGTGCAACTTATAGTAATGAGCTGATTATTAAAGTTCAACAGACTTTTTCTTAAGTGTGTTTTCTTGTGTGATGCCATGTTGGAAAGTTCATAGCAGTTTTTGAAAATCTCCTTCTGAGGTGAAGTCGGGACCAAAGGGAGGACCAAACTTTATCTGTACAATGACCACTTGTGTACTTAATCCTGGGTTGCACCTTACATCTTTAAAATAAAAAAAAGAAAATAAAAATGACCTCTGTCATATTCAAAAAAAAGAAAGAAAGAAAGAAAATCTTCTGGAAAGATGATATAGTAGGAAGAATATTAAATTAAAACTGAGACCAGGATTCTGACCCACTAGTAACTTGATGTAAGACTTATAATCAGTCATTTAGACATGCCTCAGATTTTGCCATCTGTAAAACAAAACGTTGAACTATACCGACTTTAAAGTGTTATCTAATTTTTTCACTATTTACTCAAGATGTCGAATATGAATTCTGTGCTTTAAGATACCATATCACTTCTTATTTTTAATTAAATTTCTTTTGTATAAAAGACCCCAGTTTTATATTATTGAAAATGTAGAGGATGGAGGGGAAAATAGCGAGTCACATATCCTTGTACTAGTATTTTAATCGTTGCTGTCATTTTAATGTATTTCCAGTCCTTTTCACAATGCACATTTTGGTATAGTTGCAGCCATAGGCTATATGCAATTTGGGATCCTCTGGCCCAGTTTTTAAAAGTCTGCAAATTTTTGTTCTTTGTAAATGGATTAGAGTTTCAAAAACAGTCAAAAGTCATTCAGACCCAACTCTAGTGACAAAGGTGAGTAGTCATGCTGAATGATTTTATGTAGGGTCCAAAATGAAGTATGACAGCAAACCAGTTTTTTTCATATGATTTGCAAAACTCATTCTGAAATTAATTTCAGTTGTATTTCTAGACATGTTTTGATTGAAATCAGCATCAATGGAATAAATGCCTGAAGGAAAGATAGTTACTGGGAGTCAGGAATACATAACTGCATGTATATGCTCTGTGGTGTTTATAACAATAAATAAAAACCATTTGATTACCTTATATTTCCTACCTTGTGTTTTGTGTGAGCAATGAAGGAACGAATTCTGAAACCCTGTAATGCATTCCAAGGCTTGATTCCACTGAAAAAAGGATTCTCCCCATGCCCAGTCTAGAAACTATAATACTACAGTAGATTTTCACCTACCTTTAGTCTATTGTATAAAGACGCTTTACCTCCAAACCTCACCATTACCTGAGTTTTGGTTCCATACCTTATCCAAGGACTCATAGGTAGTAAATGCAGAGGTGGGATGGGAACCTAAATCTTTTTTACACTAAGAAGCTGCTCTTTCAGCTATCCATGTGGGTAAAGCGAAGAGATTAATACATAGTCTTGTTATTATTATTGTTTGTTCCTGCAGTAGCATCTTGGTAATATACAGACTACTTAGCATGTATTTAGATCCTGGTGTAGTTTTAGATGCAATCCAAGGGGACCACAATTTAGATCAGAGAAAAAAGAACAACAAAGAGAATGAAATGGTCTTAGGAGGATGAGTGCCCATGCAGCAGGGAGGAAGCACTATTCTTAGATTCTTTGTTCTTTGGTAAGGTTTTTGCTTCTGTAAATTTCATGAGGATTAAGAATCAAACAATCCCCTGAAACTGTTGGACTATCCAAATGCCATACCCACAGAATTATTCGACACTCAATTTTATCAATTTAGAAACAGTTCTACCTGGAATTAAAACATGCATTTCTTTCTTATTGCCTATTTCTGAAACACAAAGTAGAACATAGGTAAATATTAGTTCAAAGCAGTATGAGTAAGAATATTTTAATAAAAAAGTAAATACTTTATTTAAATATATTTCCCACACACCTAATTAAGATAATTTTTACTTAAGACTTGTTGTAACTCAAAGGTATCAGCATGGTGGAAGGATTACAATTTCTAATTGAATAATATATTAGTATAAAATTTAAAATAAAATAATGAGCTCACTGTGGAATCTGAGTTTTATCCAGTGACCAATCTTAAGGCATTCTCAGAGTTTTCTATGTATATAGCTTGGAAAAATATAAAGAAAACTACTCCAAATAGCTCTGAGAACCCCTCTACATATTAAAAAGATATTTTGTTTTCATTTTATATTAACTTTTGTGTTTCTACAAAAGGAACTGCTTATAGAGATGAGAGATAATGGTCCTATTTGGTCTTTAATATAGTTTATATTTTAAATTTGTATTATATATGCTGGTTTACATTTAAATTAAATCACTTTTTAAGTGATAAAAGATAAAATAAAATGGTATGGATGCTAATGTCAAAGAAGTAAAAGTAACTTTAAACAGAAAATTCTAAAGATATTTATGGTATAGTTTAAAATTGTCACATAACTTACTAGATAAAAGAATGAGTTACATAAGCTTTCTTCCTACTTTGTGAAATAATATTGCTTTTGTTTACCTTCAGCTTGGTTTTCAAGCTCTTGTAGATGCACTGTAGATTTGGTTATTTACTACAAACATATTTATATCGACTTTGACCCTTCACCCTCTCCACTTTCATCTTTCCTAAATAGAGGATTCTAACTTTTGTAGTCTGTCTTGATGTAACATTCAGTGAGTGCTTCTATGTTCTAGGTGCTTGTGTAAGAAGTTCACTTGTGGGGGTTCCGTTAAGATGGCGACAGCATAGGTGGATTTGTGGGATTCTCCGAACATGAGTTCCCAAAAAGACTCTTATTTTTCTTCCCCCACTCCCTTGCCCACCGCCAGTTGCACTGGTCTGAGGCTCGGGGATCTTTGGTCCCATGCAGGGCTGGATATTGCGGCCCCTGGCTGCTACTGCTCCACTATATGTGACTCCTGCCCACGTGGAAGTCCCGGGTCTCGGCTCCCTCCCTGGTTACATCATCTGGCCCAGCACCCAGCACCAAGTTGCCGGTCACCCAGGGAGGCTCTGGGTGCCCAACCCTCAGAGATACTGGTCCCATTTCTGGCTGAAGTACCCTGTGAGGGAACCAGGGCCACTCTTGCCACCCACCATCTACCCTTTGCAGCTTTGGAGCTCTGGAGCTCTGGGCCCACCCTGGCTGAGGCACTCGGCGTGTGATCCCATGCTTGTGTAAGGAAACAGCATAGCTTAAGGAGGTGCTGATCAGAGTCTCTCAGCTCCAGAGGAGGGAACCGAACCCTTCCTCCACCCCAGCCTGCTGGTGGCACCCTGGACCCAGCGCCCAGCTGTGCAGCTGATCCCTGGTGCCTCCCACTCTAGCACAGTCCATCAGAGTGAATAACACAGGGACCCAGATGAGTGGAGAGCAAAGATCCACAAAAGTGAAGCTGCCACCTCAGCCATTCTCCAGGCAGAGAATGCCCCACCCACCTTGGTTCCTAAGGTAACATCACTAAACAGGAGACAAAGCCCCTCCCCTGATGAATCAGACAAAGGCAACGTCACAGACCTCCCAGGCAGCAGGCTAAAAAAAAACCAAACCTAAGCTGCCAGTAAGTCTAGCTGCCTGCAAGGAAAATGAAGGGGAGAGGCTGGAGATCAGTGCTGAAGAGACTTTAGACACTCAGGAAAGATTCCAGAGCTAGTCTGATCTCTTATTTTGACTTTTGATTTTATCATTTTGACTGTTTGTTTTGCTCACTTTTGTTTGCTTTCCGACTTACACTATCTGTTTCATGATTTTATTGGTCTGTCTCTGTGTAGCTACCAGTATCCTTTAGGGAATTTTGCTCATGTGTTTTTTTTCACTTCTCTCCAGTCTTGTGTCTCTTTTTCACCTGTTAGTTGGTATATATGTCTGTTTTCCCTCTCATTCTCCTCTCTTTCTAACTTCCTATTGACACCCCCTTCCTCCAAGTACCCTGTGAGGGACCCAGGGCCATCCTTGCCATCCACCTCTTTTGCACCTCCTTTTGAGTCAGGGACCAAACCTACATACCGCTGCACAGACAGATTGTAAGGCAGTGGGAAATAGGTTCCAGTGTGCCCATACACCTGTTGGTGGATGCTGGAATCAGCATATAGAATCTGAATCACAGCTTCCCCCTCAATTAAACCTCAAAATTGCAAAAAGTACAGCCTGCAGCCCACACTCCAACCTCAAAAGTGAACAAAGCCAGAAGACCCTCATAAGGAAGAACAGGAGATTGCACAAGTGAAACTAAAGCAACCCCACCTTCCATGAAAAACAGAATTAAAGAAGGGGAGGGAAAGGGGGAGCAAGAGAAAAACCTACACAAATGAAGAAAAACCAAAAGAAGAATATGGGTCTCTCCCAGACCCCAAGAGGACAGAAACTGAGAAAAGTGACTTCAGAATGCAAACAATGAAGGGTCCCCAGAATGACTGGTCCCAAACTACAAACCTAGATATCAAGACATGAATGGAGAGATTAAAAAGAATTGAGGAGAGACAAGAGGAAACTAGGAAGGAGCTGATATCTGAGATAACAGTAATAAAG
>NW_007249756.1:1189993-1260129 GCF_000164805.1 Carlito syrichta | reverse complement strand
GCATGGAAAGCAGAATTACCCAAGCAGAAGAAAGAATCTCAGAGCTTGAGGACCAAAATATAGAAATAACCCAAACTCTTAAAAACACAGAAAACTAGCTCAAAAAGACAGAACAAAACCTTCAAGAGATAAGCGATTACTTTAAGAGACTGAAGCTAAGAGTAATTGGCCTTCCTGAAGCAGAAGGAGAGACAGAGACCACACTGGAACAGACTTTCCATGAGATCATTCAAGAAAACTTTCCTTATCTAATCAGTGATGCAAAAATTCAAACACAAGAGATTTGGAGAACCCCTGCAAGACAACAAATGAGAAGACCAACTCCTAGACACAAAATAACTCACCTAAACAAAGTAGGCATAAAAGAAAACATTCTAAAGGCAGCAAGAGAAAAAGGCAAGATCACCTACCATGGAAGACCAATTAGAATAGCAGCAGATTTATCTACAGAAACTCTGCAGGCTAGGAGAGCTTGGAGCCCTATCTTCAAAGTCCTAAAAGATAAACAATTTCAACCAAGAATAACCTACCCAGCCAAGTTAAGCTTCATCAGCGAGGGAGATTTAAAATCTTTGCTAGATATCCAATCCCTAAGAACTTACACTGCAACCAAACCACCTCTAATGAAACACTTAAGAAAGTACTAAACACAGAAGAAAAGGAAAAAAGTACAATGTTCTTCACAAGAGTACAGGAAAAAGAATAAAATACACACGAACCAACCCCAAAACCCAAAGAAAGACAAAAACCAAGTGGAAGAACAACAACTCAATAAGAACTC
This sequence comes from Carlito syrichta, assembly GCF_000164805.1. NCBI lineage: Eukaryota > Metazoa > Chordata > Mammalia > Primates > Tarsiidae > Carlito > Carlito syrichta. Next base: position 1,259,348 of record NW_007249756.1, on the reverse strand, counting down.
TATGATAGGGACAAACTCTCACATTTCAATAATTAGCCTAAATGTGAATGGACTAAATGTACCACTGAAAAGACATAGAATGGCAAAAGGGATAAAATATCATCAGGCAACAATATACTGCCTTCAAGAGACCCATCTTACTAGAAAGGACATGCACAGACTCAAAGTAAGAGGATGGAAAACAAATTTTCAGGCTAATGGGAAAAACCCAAATAAACACAATCAGAAACACAAAAGATGAAGTCACATCTGATTCTGAAGAAATACAAAAGACCATTAGAGACTACTATGTACACTTGTATGGGAACAAACTTGAAAACCTCAAGGAAATGGAGGACTTTCTGTCATTACACAACCTGCCTAGGTTGAAACAAGAAGAAATTGAGACCCTAAATAGACCAATAACAACAAAGGAAATTGACTATGTAATAAGAAAACTACCTACAAATAAAAAAAAAAAAAGCCCTGGACCAGATGGCTTTCCAGCAGAATTCTACAAGATATTTAAGGAGGAGCTGATTCCAATCTCACTGAAGGTATTTCAGGTGACTGAGAAAGATGGAACTCTCCCCAAATCATTTTACGAAGCTAACATCACATTGATACCCAAGCCAGGTAAAGACCCAACAAAGAAAGAGAACTACAGGCCAATATCTTTGATGAACATAGATGCTAAAATTCTCAACAAGATCCTAGCAAACCAGATTCAACAACACATCTCAAAAATCATCTATCATGACCAAGTAGGCTTCATCCCTGGGATGCAAGGCTGGTTCAACACTCGTAAAACCATAAATGTAATTAAATACATCAACAAATGTCAAAACGAAAACCACATGATTATATCATTAGATGCAGAAAAAGCTTTTGATAAAATCCAGCACCACTTCTTGATAAAAACATCTAGGCATACAGGGAACATACCTCAAAATAGTAAAAGCCATCTACGAGAAACCCACAGCGAGCATACTCCTAAATGGACAAAAATTAGAACCATTTCCCCTGAAAACTGGAACAAGACAAGGATGCCCACTCTTACCCCTCCTGTTCAATATAGTATTGGAAGTCCTGGCTCGAGCAATCAGAGAAGAGAAGGCAATCTGGGGTATCCAAATAGGAAAAGAGGAAGTCAAGCTATCTCTCTTTGCAGAAACCTTGTACCTTGAAAACCCAAGAGAATCTGTCAAAAACCTCCTTATACTGATAAAGGACTTTGGCAAAGTCTCAGGATATAAAATAAATATACAAAAGACAATCGTATTTCTTTACACCAATAATAAACAAACAGAAACCCAAATAAAAAGCACAATTCCATTCACAATAGCCACAAAAAAATGAAATACCTTGGCATCTTCCTAACCAGAGACGTGAAAGACCTTTACAGTGAAAACTACAAAACTCTGCTTAAAGAAATCAAAGATGACACAAACAAGTGGAAAAATATCCCATGTTCATGGATTGGAAGAATCAACAGTGTGAAGATGTCCATCTTACCTAAAGCAATCTACAGATTCAATGTAATACCCCTCAAATTATCAGCAACATTCTTCTCAGACCTAGAAAAAATAACACAGGAATTCATATGGAAACACAAACGACCATAATAGCCAGAACAATCCTCAGCAAAACAAAACAAAACAAAAACAAAGCAGGCAGTATCACATTAACAGACTTCAAACTTTACTATAAAGCTACAATCATCAAACAGCTTGGTACTGGTATAGGAACAGGCATATAGACCAATGGAATAGAAATGAGATCCCAGAAGCGAAACCTCAATTTCTCAACCAACTCATCTTCGACAAAGCCTCCATCACCTACCACTGGGGCGAGGAGAACCTATTTAGTTAATGGTGCTGGGAAAATTGGCTGACCACATGCAGAAGATTGAAACAGGACTCCTATCTATCCCCCATACACAAAAATTAACTCTAAATGGATCAGAGACCTAAATGTAAAACCTCAAACCATAAGAACCTTAGAAAATGAAGGACATACCCTCATGGAAATTGGAACTGCCATCCAATTCCTGAACGAAACCCGAAACCCACAGGCCATAAGAGATAAGATAGACAAGTGGGACCTCATTAAACCGACAAGCTTCTGTAAAACCAAAGAAACCATCAAGAGAGCAGGGAGACAGCCTACAGACTGGGAAAAAGTATTTGCCAACTCTAGGTCTGACAAAGGCTTAACATCTTGGATCTACATGGAACTCAAACATGCTGAAAAGAAAAAAACAAACAACCCCATTATAAAATGGGCAAAAGATATGAACAGACACTTCACAAAGGAAGACATCTGCGCAGCCAACAGACACATGAAGAGATGTTCAACCTCACTAATCATCAGGGAGATGCAAATCAAAACCACAATGAGATACCACCTAACTTCAGTCAGAATGGCAATTATCAATAACTCAAAAAATAACAACTGCTGGAGAGGGTGTGGCAAAAAGGGAACACTTCTACACTGTTGGTGGGAGTGTAAACTAATGCAACCTCTGTGGAAAGCAGTGTGGCGATTCCTAAAAGCTCTAAATATCAACCTCCCATATGATCCTGCAATCCCCCTGCTGGGAATATACCCCGAATAACTCAAATCACTCTATCAAAAAGATACCTGCACATGTATATTTATTGCAGCATTGTTCACAATCGCAAGAACCTGGAACCAACCATACTGTCCACCAAAAGAGGACTGGATTAAAAAAATGTGGTACATATACACGATGGAATACTATGTAGCCATAAAAAAGAACAAAATCATAAATTTCGCAGCAATCTGGGTGGAACTAGAGTCTGTAATACTGAGTGACCTCTCACAGAAACAAAGATCCAAGTATCACATGTTCTCATTCATATAGTGGACCTTGATCATCCAATGTATTACCATAAGAAAATGACTGACAGTTGGGGGAAACTATGGGAGAGGAGGGGAAGGGAGATGGGATTAATGGTAGTAAACATCTGTCTGGGGACGGGGAGACACCTCTTATCAACAAGGGTGCCTGAATGAGGCATGTTTGTATACCTAACCCTTAACTGTACCCCACAATATCATAATAAAAAATATTGATTAAAAAGAAAAAAAAAGTTCACTTGTATTTCGTCCTGTACTTCTCACACAGCTTTGTGAACTAAGGACTATAATCCTCCTGTTTCACAGCTAGATAGCTGAGGCAAAGAGAAGTTAAACACTTTGGGCAAGACCACAGAGCTAGTAAATGGTAGAACCAAAATTTGAACCTAGACTGTGTCTAGCTCCTGGGTGGGCACTTTCAACCATCTCACTTTAGTAATGGCAGTAGAGCATATGATGGCATTGTCCTTCCCCTCCAAGCTCCCCAGGAAGTCTTAGCATTGTCATAGACTATTCAGCAAGAATATAAACATAGAGATACTAAAAAACCCCCACAAAAAACAAAAGTGGAAAGAGTGCCAAGCAAACAAAACTGGATATAACTACAAGGTATATGACAAACTTCACAAACTGAGCCCAGGTAGACCCAGGGGCCTAAGTCAGGCTTACATGACTGACCAGAAAACACAGAGGCCCTTTTCTCTTTGTCCTCATTTGGATTTGTCTCTCTCTCTCTCTCTCTCTCGCTCTCTCTCTTTCTCTCTGCCTCTCTTTCTCTTTCTCTTGCACATAACCTCTTAGAGCATCCACCTGAATAAAGGTCTAGAGTAACATATTACCTCTAGGTTTTTTAGGTCTTACTTGACTTCAGATAATGTTCCTCCTGTGATCACATCTTTTAACTCTTTTCCCAGAACCTCCATCCTGTTGCCCATCACAGAAGCCAAGTCTTTTCCCCAAAGGCTAAATGTACTGGACAACAAGAGCATGATATATTTTTTCCCCTCTATTATATGGATTAATTTCACTTCAGCCCTTTATGTCCAGAAATCATCATCAGCTTCTTTTTCTACAAAGCCTAAATAGAAAAAATAAGATGAGATTGGAGGAAGAGGGCATAGCAACAGCATTTTTCAGCAGCTCCACACAGTTAAGATGATGGAACAGCGTCTCTGACTGCCTAAGAGAGATATGCGTTTCCCAACTTCTTCAGCATTGGAGGGTAGAGCATCGGTTGTGTGACTTTTATGGTCACATGTAGAACAAGGAGAAGGAAAAAAAAAAATCCTAGCTGGAAGCCTTGAGTGGCAACAGCTCTAGGAAATATTGCCAGACCAGCACCAACAGGTACGGAAAGAGAAAACTGGGGGCCTGCCAGGGTATCAGCAAGAGGCTCTGCCCTTTACCACTCCCAGCTCATCTCTGCACAGAAAAGGCCAATCTTGAATCTCTCCTAGTATTCACCTTGCTAAAGATTCTACTACTGGCCAAACAAGCCATTGTGTTGATTTGAGATGGGTGTAATGAGCTAATGGGGCTGGGGTGGGACAAGGGCCTACCAATTTTCCCATTGTATTCTAGATTGGAACTCAGAGCATGTACCCCATAAAAAATTATGGCTTAGTATAGTACGTGATGATTAAGTTCCACAATACTATACCATCTTCTCATGTACATCTTACATAAAATGTTTAGACTTGGAAACCAGGTTATTATGGGTAGGTGTTTATAACATTGATTTACAATCATGTATAGGTTGTCAAAAGTCTAAACTGATTTTTGTAAACAATTCCATGTATTCTCTTTATTTTGTAGTATACTTCTTCCATAGTTACAATGGGTATTTGATATTTTTTTAGTCAAAATTTTTAGTGCCCTGGAGGAAAACTTCTTGTGAGATTATCCAAATAGAAAAGTACTAAAACAACCATATTATGACAGTTAATCTCAAATTAAAATATGTAAAATTATATAGCAATTGAGCTCGTGTTTGGTTTTTGACATCAGAGAGCTGAGGTCCTCTCTGTGTCTGTGTGGTCTTAAGAAATTACCCTCTCAGCCCCGGTTTTCTCATTAGTAAAACTAAAATATTAGTCCCTACTTTGTAGGGTTTTTGTGAAGACTAAGTGAAACCATATATGGTATCATGCTTGATCTTATAAAGTTGTAACATGATAAATAACTGATAAGTAAATAAACAATAGCACTCTAGTACATTGTGGAATGCTTCAGTAAATTGTTTTAAGGATTATGTTAATGATTATTAGTTGATAAAATGGGCAGAACTATAACAATTCAGGAACTTTGGGGAAATGCAAAGTATTTTCATTCTTCTGAAGAGTTTCTATGGATATAAACATTTCCGGAGAATTGTTTTTTATTGCTGATGTCATAATTTGGATGAGACAATGCTAGACTTTGAAAAGAGAAATGACAACTTATAGGCACTTAAAAATGAATTGAGTTAGCACAATTTCTATCTTATTTTGTTGCTAGTGTTTTCAATACTTAAGAATGGTTAATTTTTAACGACTGAAGAAGATTTGGCAGTGGTGTGGGATTCCATCAATCACACATCTATAATAACTACTGTATTGTATTTCAGGACAGAGTGTCTCACTTGAGAAACGTGTGGTTGCTGATGATGATTCAAAGTAATTTTACAAGTGGCATGCTGGAAGTCATTATTATAGACATATGAAGTCACCTAATGAAGATTATTTTAAAGTCATAATCTAAATGTTAATGCAGTAGTTTTTTCTGCAGGGCTAGAAAAGGTTGTTTATTTTATTTTTTCCCACTCCCAAGACAATTTTTTATGAACAAAATTATTGATGAATTTATTCTTTCAATCATTCCATTGTTAATTTGGGTTATTGTTTGGAAATAGATATAATACTTTAAAATTTAAATTTCTTAGTTTTATATGATTTACTTTTTTATTTTTTTTTTACATTTTTCTAATTAAAATGTGGTACTGATACAAGAATGAGCAAAATGATTATTATAATATAGTTGGGAATATAGAAACAGATCCACATCTGTACAAGAGCTTTAATATGTGAAAATTGGTCAATTTTTGAAAACAATAACATTGTACCCTATAGCAAGACAAATTCCTAGTGAAAGAAATAAATAAATGTAAGAAAAAAAACCCCTGAAATATAAATAGAAAAAACTTCTCTAAATTAGGGATGGAGATATTTCTAGGTATAATGTCAAAAAGAAAATCATAAAGGAAAAGATTTATAAGTTTACTTAAAATATTTAAACTTCAATGCAATAAACACACAAAATACAAAAAGCAAACAACAAATCTTAAAAAAGCATATAACAAAATTATATTAGAAAATAATTAATATCCTTATATGTATTTTTTAAAGTCTTAAACTCAATAAGAAAAAGACAAATACTTCCAGTAGAATATGGGCAAAAACCACAAAAGCAAAGCCTTAAAATTCTATAATTATACAAAATGTTCACTCTCATGAATAATAAGATGAATACACATTTTATAAAATAAAGTTACATTTAAGGCAATTAATGATATCTCAAATAGTTTTCATGGTTTTCTGGAATGAATGCTGCTACACATTATGGTGGCTTAAATTGGCACACTTTTTGTGGCATGCATTTTGGCAATGTATATCATAATGCCCAAAATATTCATAGCTCTGCCTTTTAATAAGAAAATGATCAGGGACCTATGCAAAGATTTTAGACAAGTATGATCATAAAATTATTTACACAAAAAATTCAAAACAACCCAAATGTCCAATGAAATTAATAGTTTTAAAAATTATGATACATTTCTACTGGGTATCTACTGTGTGTAAAAAACCAGTGTCAGGTGCTCAAATCAGTCATAGACTCATGCTATATCATGCTACCATTAAAAGTAATGTCATTTAAGAATGTTTCCATACTATGGGGAAATGTACACAAGAGAATATATGAGCAAAAGGAAAGACCCCAAACTGTATATATAGCAAGACTCAAAAGATTTAAAGGAAGTGTATAAAACGGTAACTGTGGGGAATCTCAGGATGACGAAAATAAGATTTTAACTTTATTCTATTTTGTTGTATTTTAATAATCTAAGTAAAAATAATACTTAGAAATATTTAAAAATTTAATCTTTATTAAAGAAAATATCAATGTGAATGTGATATGTAATGTCAAAGTAAAAAAGCATATATTTGCATCTATTTAAGTTAAATAATAATTGTAATAAAATTGTGCTAATCTATTCGATAGACTTTTTCATTAAACAAATAGATGTTGAGTGCCTCTGCTATTGTCAGTTACTGTTTTAGATCCTGCACTGACAAGAGAGAAAATAACTTGCCTTGAGTTTCCAAGTGGGGGATGTGGCAATGGGAAAAGGGAGAGTTTACATTCTTTTTGTGAAGAGATGATAGCAATGCGTGTGTGTGTGTGTGTGTGTGTGTGTGTGTGTGTGTGTGTGTGAGACAGACAGAGAGAGAGTGAGAGAGAGAGAGAGAGGAGAGAGAGAGAGGTGGGGTTGAGGATGCTGTTGTTTCTGTGCAGTGTGTGAATATGCAGTAGGAAACCCAACCCTTCACTTTGATGTTGCTGTGAAGAGAGGCATGCTCTACCAACTAACTACTCAGGCAGGAGACAGAGACTGGACACACTACCACATTTTCTCACATGGCATATAGCATAACTGATCTCCTGATTTTAAGGACCAGCGTACCAGTGAAGATCTATGTGCTAAAATTTTGGGCAAGATTTTACACTGCTGAAGGAACAGAACTCTGGGGCTTGGACTGCTAATCTTATTTTCAGAAACCAGAAACAGAGCATGATTTTTTAATATTTATTTTATTTTAAAGATATGGGGTACAATTCAGGATTAGGTATACAAGTGGTCATCATACAGGTACAGTTTGGGCTTACCTTTAGAGCTTAATTTTTAATAATGGAATTTAAAATTATCCGATGCCTGAGGTCATTTTACATAGGCTGCAAGACTTATTCATCTATTTATTTATTGGTTCCTAAATATCAATTAGTATCCTTAATGGCAGGATGCTAGGAAAGGAAGAGGGCGAGTGTGGTCTTTAATGGAGTTTGTTTATATCTTATCTCTTTAAACAAAGTTATAGTGATCTTAGAGTAAATATAAACATTTTTTGAAGTAGAAAACAGCAAGTATTAGGAGTTTCATTGTATTAGAAGTACACACAAAGTGCCCACAAGTGAACTCTTGGAACAGTTCTTATAACAGCCAGGCAGTAGATAAACCAGAAATTTCTGGAAATAGTATAATAATAACTGCTGGGTACTAACTTAAAGAAACCACACTTGGCCAGTTCCCTAAGACACAGTACCCCAGAACACAGAAGTTAGAGCTCTGCAACCAGTTAAGATGGACAGAATTGTTGCTGAGCTGTTTCAAAGAGAGCCATATCTGTGTGACACACTCTTCCGGAAGGTTATAGGGGAGTTTTCCAGCCACTTACATTCACTGATGATTTCCAGGGAGGGTAGGAAGTACTCGTCACAGACAATAGACACAGCCATAAACATGTAAAGGATAATTAGGAAGTAGATTATGATGCCTCCGTCTCTGCGCTCCTGTTTCGTGAAAAAACCTTCGGGAAACTCCGATGATGGAGAAATAACACATTGGGTGTTATTTTCTGGTAAGGAAAAGGAGGTGAAAGTTGGAAGAATTTGAAGTCACACATTCCAAGCCCACAAAGAGAACTTTCTTAAGAAAATAGTAAGTGTGGGATATCTGGTTAGAATTTTAGGAACCCAGTGAAAATGTATAAACACTACTGAATATGGTGTTACAGAGCTCTAAAGAAATTGGTTTTTGGGACCTGAAAGAGATGCTTTAATGAAACATGCTGATGATGGTGAAGAATTAAAAAGAGAAAATCATGAAATCACTCCTCCTTGTCTGCTTTCTTTCTAAATGGGAATTCTGAATCCCTCTCCCTCCCAAGGTAGAAACTATATCGCTGATGAATAAAGACTTTTAATATCTGTACATTTCATTTTCTCATTTCAGAGCCTAAAGTGTCCGTAGGTCTGCAAAGAATCACCCTCTGTTGCAATTTCTAAGATAAAAGATTTTTTTTCCCATGGTGAAGTCTCCAGCAATAAAAACTTAAAAACAATTTAAAAAATTACCTTGGAGTATCTTTAAGAACTTATTTGAGGAATCAAAAGGGTTTGATATTTTTCCAAATGCTACAATTCAGAGCAAATACAGAACAAATAAGGGAAAGTGAGTCAAGTGAGACTTGCCTTCTTTGTCCCATCATCTGTATGTAGTAGCAGCAGCTGCAGTCCCTGCAGCAGAAGTAACTGTCCCCAGTGTCCACCTACCTGTGGCCCTTGGGAGACGTTGGGACAGGGAAGAGCCTGGGAGAGGCAGGTATGCAGTGGCCCAGAGAATGCCGAGCAGCAGGGCCCTTCTTGCCCAAGTCTGGCCCCCTTTTGTCTGCATTTCTGCTGTGCTCTTACTGCAGTGTGCTGCTTCGGGAAGGGAGAAAAGGAGGATTAAGCTGAATCATGTGAGAAGTCTCCTTCCTGCCCAGTGCCCTGCCTAGGGCACATCTCAGCAAGGCCAGCACAGGAGACAGAGTGAAGCCAACCAAGCATCTCTGATCAGGAGACCCAAACCCCAAGAAGGCTGGGAGGAGATAAAGAGCAGATAGCCCTTGTCTTTACAGCTGTTCTGATGGGCCTCAGGGTCTGAGGGCAGATCCTGGCAGTGTACACTTTAGGAAAATGCATGAAATTTAACATCTTCATACTGGCTCTGCTTTCGACTGTCTCTCCATCTATAAAGACCTCACTTTGCAACTGCTTCCACCTCTCTCTCTCTCTCTGACCCTTGCTCCTAGTAGTTGTTGGGGCTGGTGTATGTACATTCTTTGGCTCCCTTGGCACCATTTGATATTTCTGTTTTGGCCTCTCTTCTTCATCTTCAGTTAGCACCAAAGCCAGGAAGGCCAGTTAGGAAGTGACTGCAATAATCTAGCCGAGAAATGATGGTGGCTTGAACCAAGGCAAAAGCCATGGCAGTGAAGAAAAGTGGACAGCTTCAAGAACTGTTAAAGGGACAAAGTGGATGCTATTTGATCATTTATTTGACTGTGCTTTCTACCAGAGGGAGTTATCTAAAATACAAATTTGACAAGCCAGGGAGTGTTCAAATATAGACTACTATCTTCCCTACTCTAGCATTCACGAGGCTTGCCAAGATGTTAAGAACTTGTTGTAGTGTGGTAACCTGTGGCTAACAGCACAGGTTCTGGAGACAGATCACAGGGTTTGAGTACTAGCTAACTTACTAGCTGTGTGATCTTGCACAAATTTTTTAACCTCCCTGTGACACCCTTCAATTATCTATAAAAGGGATCACTTCTATTTGGGTTGTGGTGAGCACTGCAGAGCACTGCATAAATGAGCACATGTAATTTGCTTAGAACAAGCTCTGACACGTGGTCAATGTTTTTCTTTCTTTTCTTTCTTCTTTTCCTATTGTTATTTATTACTCTTGATTGAAATAGAAACTTTTGTGGTTATAATATAGTTTTGCAATTTTCATGTTTCCTCTGATTTGCTGAAAAAGTATAAAAATTGTTGTGCTTGCTAAACTTTAGATTTAGAAACTAGCTTTATCTCGTGGTAAGTAAGTTGCTACCCCGGTGTTTGTGATCTTCAGGTTGGTAAAATGCTCAAACGCACTTTTGTTTTGTTGGGAATTGCTACCCATTATGAAGTTCTCTGAAACTGTCCTTTCTAGGAACTAGATATTCAGATGTGTGGTGTGGTTGTGAGGCTGGGATGATGAGTCACCAAAGCACTGCCCAGTAACAGAGCAGCTTCTCAACAAGCAGAGTCCCAGGATGCTGAGCCCCACAGGAAGGGGCTGCCTGGACCACTGTACAAAATAAACGTATAGTTCAATCTATTATTATTATTATTATTATATGAACACCCTTGTAAACACCTTAAGTCCAGAAGTAGAACTTTGCCAGGCCACCCAGGAAGCCCCTTTGTGTGCCTCAGTCTCAACTTCTCCTGACTTCTATGTAATCACTTCCTTGTGTGTGTGTGTGTGTGTGCGCACACGCATGTGTGTGTGTTTAATATTCTATCACCTATGTACCTGGGCTCATCCCTAGGATGCTATAGCATATTTTTGCTTTCAAAAATCACCTTTTAATTTTCCTTAGTCTCTAGGTCTCTCTTCCTTTCTCCTCTTTTTCTTATTTCTCGTCTGTTGAAAAAGCCCAGGCTATTTGATCTATAGAGTTTTCCACAGTCTTGATTTTGATGATTGTGTCCTCATGGTTTAGTTCAATATGTTCTTCTGTTTTCTATATTTTTGTAAGCTGGCAGTTGGATGTGGAAGCCTGATCAGATGCAGTTCTATCCCCGTGGCAAGGCTATAGGTGGTGGTGTGTTCATTCATAAGAGGCACACAGTGTCTACTCGTTTCTCTTTTGTAAAGTGAGCAGCCATTCATGTGCATTTCCCAGATCCATTAATTTTTTGGGGACTGCAAAAGAGTGGCATTCTAATTCTATAATTTATTCTTCATTTATTAGTTGGAATATTACAAAGAGATGATTTCTGTCATCTACTCATGTACACAGTATTACACAGTTTACAATTATTTATCTTTATTTAACAGTTTTCAAGACAATTGGTTTCCTATTTTCCTCCCCAAACAACTATTAGATTAAAATTATTATGAATTAATATATTTAAATAATTTGATGGGTTTCAGTCCATTGTAATTAACAGAATTATCCTTCTTGAAGCTCAAATTGTCTCATTTTTAGCTAGAGGGAGCCTCTTTAAAGTGATTTCTGAATGTCTCTGACATGATCTTAATCATTTTTGATAGTTTCCTCTCTACCTGGTATAAAAAGATGTTTCAGGCTCAACTTACACATGAAATTACCCATTTCTCCAAAATCTTTCTTTAATTTTTTTAATGGAAAGTATTTAATGAACACAATCTAAGAATTTGGTTTGCTACAGATGCTTCCTCCTGCAACTGGGTTGGTCATTGATTCTAAGTTTCTCTGTCTCTCTCTCACACACATATGACACACACAACACATATTCCTACCTCTTAAAAAAATACCTCATGAGTTCATACTGATACTTCTCATTCATTCAAATTTAGAACCACAGATTTTAATTTTAATTAAAACTTTTTCTGTACTAACTCTGTATCCCCTTTCTTTCTAATCAAGGGTTTTGGTTCTCAAGAACATAGGAGATGGGGGAGCTAGAATGTCCTATATTTTACAAATTATAATTTTACTGGTCTCATGTTACCTATATGCCAGTTTCAAATAGCAATGTTGAAATATTATTGTTACTACTACTACCAATATAATTACCGAGAATAGTTAAACCACTGTTTTCATATGCTCTTTCATTCTCCCTCTATTCTTTTTTTCTCCCTTTATTCTATTTAAGAGCTATAGTCTCTGTACATTGCCTGAGTGTATAATCATTAAATGTACTCTTTCTCCCTTTTAACTCTCATTTAGTCTTGCTTCTGCAAATAACTACATGTTTAATATTTGCCACTAGTCCTTAGGCTATTGCTTCTCTAGATATTTTGATGTCTGATACTTTTCTAGTAGATTCCATGGAAGGACTCATGGGAATGATATTCCTTGAATTCTTTCATGCTGGTAACAATTTGTCAATAATCTTTATCAGCTTGGCTGGATATAAAATAATTTGAATATCTTAAATGTTACTCTCTTTTCTTCTACCATAAAGCATTATTGTTGACAAGTCGATAATTTTCTGATTTTCTTTCTTTTACAAGTCACTTGCTATGTTTTCTATGTACCCAAAGGATTTTTTTCCCCATAAGGTTCAGTAATTTTACTGGAATAGATCATAGTGTTGGTCATCTGGGGTCAATATTTTTAGGTATGTAGTATGCTCTTTCACTATGTAGTTTCCAATCTCTTTATTTAGGTAATGTTTTCTTGAATTATAGTTTTTAGGATTTGTTCCTTTCCCTTTCTCTGAACTTCTTCTTTCAGGGACTTCCACTATTTCAATGTTGGATATTCTTTTGGATATTTTCAATATTGTAACTTGGTGGCAAATCCTTTTTATCGCTTTCTTCATTTATTTTTTGATTTCAAAAATTTTCATGATTTTTTATTGTTATTTCTCTTAAGGCATTTTCTGTTGTGTTCATTGTTCTCATGTTTCTTATGGTTTGATACTGAATTTTCAGGTTTTTTTCTTTTATATCTAATTTTTCCTGAGTGCCACCACTTCATTTTCTGAGTTTTTTTCCTAAATTTGATTTATGTTGTTCTTTATGTCCTGTACGATTTCTTTCATGTTGTTCAGACTTCAGAAGGTTGCAGTTGTGATGTTTTGTGGGCTTGTCTTCCTGGCATGCTTCTGTTGTCTGAAGGAATGTTATTCTGCCCCTTATTCTCTTTTATTCTTACAATAGCTTTGTGTAGCAAAGGCTTTGACCTCCCTGCCTTTCTTATCTCATTTTTATATAAAAATATTTAAAAAATAACTTTTAGAAGAATGTGTTAGATTTGCTACAGAGTTTCTCAATCCACAAATCTCCTTCCTCCTTAGTTTCTTGCTGTATCTAAAAGTAACATGGCTTGCTTTCTGAGATTTACTGACTGGGTCCTCTACCCTACATTTGTCTGAACTTTCTCTTTCTTGTTTTCCCCCTCTGTTGTCTCTATCCTACTTAGCTTTTATTCCATTACTAGCAGTTTCAAATCTCCATGTGTTGGACCCAGTGTAGGAAGGGAATCATGATGGATCCATTTTGAGAGTTCGTATACGTGTCAGAATTTATTGCAACCCCTATATTCACCCACTGTTGGAATGAGCCAGATCATTTTTAGTTTTACCTGCTGTTCTCAAATTGCCCTACTGTAGTTTAACAAAACCTGTTGTCTATTTTGTGGTCTCCATTTCTCCGTACAGTTAGATTCCCTTTCCCTTATAGAAGATGATACAATGCAAGTTTAGCATCCTGATTTGTCACCCATTTGTATTTGTATTTGGGGTTCATAGGGATAACTTAGCACAATTATATTTTAAATGTTGCCCATGGGTCTTTGGATTTGCTTTCTAGTTACTCTATTTCTGTGTAGTGATTTGGAGAGATTGAAAGACCATGTCACTGCTGTCTTCATCTTCAAAAAGTGTTTTGTTTTTAACCAAAGGGATTCATAGTTGTATTCTTTAATCAGAAAGTTTAGTACATTGAACATATGGCTTGCTCTAAAAAGATTCTATTTATGTAGAGCCAGTGGGAAACGCATCTACATTGTGTTGCCAGCATTAAATGCATTTTCTACTTCTGATATCTTTGACTTGCAATGAATTTGTCAGAATGCAATCTCATCATAAGTCAAGGAGCATCTGTATTATGTCAAGTTGCATACAGCTGAATTGTTATATAGGTTCACACTGGCACCAAACAAAACAAAACTGTGGACATATTGAATATTTGATCTTCAGAAAGTCATTTCACTTCTTAGGACTTTTCTATGCTCATTTGTAAAATGAAAGGTCTGGATCAGATATAATTCTAAGATATTTTATTAATTCTACTCTTTCTTAGCACAGGCTAGTATTAAATATTATTAAGATCTAAATGGTTTGTACTAAAGGTGAAAATTAAAGCAAGCAAGCAAACACATAAATAAACAAATAAAAGACCGAGAACAAGTCATCTCTTGAAATGGCCAAATAAACTCACCTATTAAAATCAGTGCAGAGGCAGTTACTGAGTTGTGATCAAGTTATAGACTGTAGCCATTTTTTTTTCTTTAATTTCTTTAGCAGGGAAAAGCTATCAGCATTATCTTCAGCTCTTCTTGTTCATTGATCAACTTTAGGCTAATAGTCTTCTCTTAGATACGTGGACCTCTGCTGAGTTAGCACCTGGTATGCTTGGGAATCAAAGCTAATAGTTACCCGTTTACTAACCATGAAGTGTTTACATGCATTATTCAGTGCAGTTCTCTCATGAACCCCAAAGAATAGAGGAGTAGTTCTCATTGGCTGCTCTACAGAAGTACCAGGTGGCTTTTAAAATAACTGATGATTTGGTGACCCAGACCAATTGAATCAAAATCTACAGGGTGACTCAGGCATGGGTATTTAAAAACAATTCCCTGATGATTTTAGGAGGGTGGAGAACCACTTGGGTAGATATTGCTATCCCAGCTTTATGGATGATATATTGAATCTATTGCCTAAGATCTGATTTTACATAGTTCCCAAGTGGCAGAGCCAGGATATAGACAGGTCTGCCTAATGCCAAAGAGAGGGAACATCCTTGGCCACTAAGCTAAGTCAACTTCTCATAATCTAAGTTTCATGAGGGCAAAATGTACCTAATGTCCCACTGCACTTCCATTGTGCAACACAGTGCCAGACACATGGCAAATATCTAATAAATATTGTTTGAATGAACGAGATAAATTGAATTTTCCTTGACAATGTCCACAGGATCTTATATGAATACACTGGGTCTAATGTAAGTCTGTTTTTTAATCTCATCCAAAATGCCATCTTCCCAGTTATCTAAGCATTTGTCTGAGTTGCCCCCTAACTCAGCAGCTCAATTAGCTCTTCAGCTCCATCTGCTGATGCTTCAACACACAGTTTGGGCTTTCACAGCTTCCTGTTGGAGGGAACACAGGACTGTGCTATTAGGAGTCCTGTGAAATCTATTCTTTGAAAGGTATTTTGACTCTCTACCATTGAATTAGAGCTAGCAGAGTTGACCACCCCCTCACTTTATTGTCTGCACACCTGTCCCTGAAATGAAGGTTTTCATAGGCTGCCCCACTTACTGTGCAGACTGAGGAAGGGAAAGGAAGCAGATGTCTAGGGCTATTCCTGTGCTGTGACTCCAACTTGTTGATTATATATACATATATAAAATCTGTAATCTACATATATATATAGATAGATAGCTAGAGAGAGAGAGAGAGAGAGAGAAAGAGAATCTTGCAACTCCTGGGCTCAAATGATCCTCCTGCCTCAGCCTCCCAAGTAGCTTGGGTACTGTGCCTGACTAATTAAAACAATTTTTTTTTTTTTGTAAAGACAGGGTCTCACTATTTTCGTCAGGCTGGTTTTGAACTCCTGGCCTCAAGTGATCCTCCCATTTCAGCCTCCAATGTGCTGGGATTACAGGTATGAGCCACTGTGCTCAGCCTTTTTTACTTTTTAGCTTTTTACTAGAATATACAATATGCATGCAGAAAAGTGCATATATTTTATAATTTCCTTTTGCAATTTTGATTGTGCAGCATCAAATCACACGAGTAATCTTTAGTAAGGTGAGTGATTGATTGTTACCGTAGAAAGAATAATCTGGAGCAGAGTAAGTATCAAATGTAAATGCATTGGTATGTGGACACTTCAGTGTCTCATTGGCTGCTATCCCATGAGTGGCTTCCCTTCAGGCTGCTGGAGCAGAAGAGCAACTTGGGCATCAGCATGACTAGGAGCTTTCAGCTTAGTCCACTGAGATCTTTCCCTCTTTTTTTCCATTTTGTCTCTATCACATGAGTTGCTAACTTGAGCCATAGCCAAGGCAGAGTGTTGAGTAGCATTTTACTCAAGGTTCATATATTCGCAAGTTATCTGCTAACTTTCCCAGACCCTCATCCTTAGTGAGTTTACCAGAAAACTCACTAAGGTTGAGCACTAAAACCAGGATTGAGCACTGAATTAGAGCATGAGTAAATGTTCCTAAATTTCAACCTGGTTCAGGTTGGTCTCATTCCATTGCTCTATGAGTCCAACTCTGTGAATTGTTTAAAACATTTTCAATTTCTAGAAGGCCTTTATAGTCTTCTCAAAGTTTGTCCTTTTTAAATTTAATTTTTTCACAAGAGGGCATATTCCAGTCCTCTGAATACTAAGGGGGGAGTTCAAATTATTTAGTTGTATTCACGTTTCACAGATGAAATATTATTTAAAATAAACAATATTATAGAGTGGAAATAATCTTAGAATAAGCCAATTCTGAGTTGAGTTTCTCCTCTCTCATTCTTTCTGAAACAGTAAATGTGGATGATACCAAATATTTTTTAGGCTCTTTGATTAAAGACTAAAACACAAATATGAGTCACCTTCATTCTGCATTATAACAGCATGAGAGCCTGTTTTATGTTACTAGAACTTGCCAGAGTGCTTGACTTTCAGTGAAATTGAATACACTGAGCAGGCCATCAGCGGGGGAAAAAAATTAACAGATAAAACATTTTCATTAATGATATTTACACAAAATGGAATTTGACATTTAGCCTGCTTTTTGGTACTTATTACTCCTACTTCATTTATGCTCTGCCTCTGTTCTCAGTTTAAATAAAAGTCTTCCCTTCCCTGAGTGTTTCAGTACTTTGTAGTTTAAGGAGGGATCTAGAAAAAGGCATGCCTCTAGCTTGGCTATGTTGTTTTCTCCTCTAGCTCTATTTCATTGAGGAGTCCTGGAGGGGTGGCAAGTGGGAACAAGAAGTGGAGGGGCCTTGGCCCAAACATGATAGGACGTGGAGATTTATTTTCTTCACTTTAATATAATAAACCCCCTCAGGGTCTGAGTTCGCATCATCATTTTTCCTTAGTCTGCTATGCGAAGGCTGCCATCCCTATGTGGGGAGATTAATACCTCCTTTGCTATAAATAATCAGGATGGAGGAATTCATCGGGGATGCTTCAAAATTTACTAGGCATAGAAGTTCTTCCTTAGGTTGGGAACTCAAGAGCCACAGAGCTCTTAAGAACTAAGCATAAGAAAATCTGGTCCTGATGAGAGAAAGCCAGTAAATGCTTTGTAATTCTCTCCATGCTGGTCTAGGCTATACAAATTACTCAATGTGCTTTGAAGTCTTTCCTTAGCCATCAGAGATAGAAGTTGCCATGTCTCTGTTGTTGTTGGAGTTGTGTGTGTGTGTGTGTGTGTGTGTGTGTGTGTGTGTGTGTGTGAGAGAGAGGGGTGAGTGGGAGGGCTGGTATGCAACTGGGAGAGAAGTAGGGAAATTGACCATAAAGATTGACTGTTATAATCTAAGAAGCTTAGTACATACCTATGGAGTTAAGACTGTTCTTGGGACTGGGACTACGGTCTTTCCTAGTAAGTCAATCTGTTGAGTTTTGACTTGCAGAAGTCTTTGTGAAAAGGGCTTTTGCATTCCTGACTACTGGGCTACTCAGTCTGCCCTGTTTTTGGTTAGCTATTCCCAAAGAACTAGAACTATGTTACCTTTTCCTAGAATGTGAGGACACAACACACAAATCTCCCCTTTTGTCCTTCTCTCCCTTATTTTCTGGTTCTTTCTCAAACTGTTAGGATACTGTGGTCTATGTGGATGTGGGACTCCTAGGTTCTCCTTGAAGAAGGAATGTTGCCTCAGCAGCCAGATGTGCTGGCATATGATGACCTTCAGCATGCAGCCCCTTCATGAACTGTCTCAGGGGCAGGGAGCCACCTCACCCAAGACCAGTCCATTCCCAGGGAAGCCCACATCCAAGGAAGGCAGAGACACAAAATCCAGCCATTTCGGCCTGTTGACACAGACAACTTTGATGGGTAATACTCATTACAGAACTTCTTTCTGGTCTGGCCAAGAGGTTTTATTAGACTTGGTTTGAAATTTGACTTTTTTCACTGCCCAATCCTGCTCTCTCCTCTTTCTTTCAAAGGTACTGAGCTCCAATAAACATCTTTCTCCCTAACTTCATCTCAGTGGCAGCCTATGAAGACCCCTAACTTCAGTGACTTCATCTAAACTGCAGAGTAGCTTGGTAGAGTTCTATGCTCAGACTTACAAATTTGATATGTAAACAGTGAGGTTTAGGTTTTATAAAATGCTTTATTCCTTCAGCAAACCTTGGCTTTCAAAACCTTTGTCCTCTATGAGTAGAAGAAAAAAAGTTGTATTTGAAACTTGAAGTTGGGGAATGACTTCATTGTTCTAAGCTATGTCTGGCCTTGACTTGAAGCAATGAATACCATCAATTCACCGAGTAGGTAGCCACAAGGCAAAAGAAAATGAAACAAAGTTGGAAAGCATTTTGAAAAAATTTTCTTCATTATATCTACATGAGAGAGTTTTGTAGACTCTGGAGCATCAGGCAAAGGCTGGTTTTTGTTGATGGAAGAGCTCTTTCCCTATGCCTGTTGCAGTCCACTGAACCCTTGGCTGGCCTCCTCTTTTTCTCTTTCTCAGAGGACTCCGT
The DNA here is from genome assembly GCF_000164805.1 of Carlito syrichta. Classification (NCBI taxonomy): domain Eukaryota; kingdom Metazoa; phylum Chordata; class Mammalia; order Primates; family Tarsiidae; genus Carlito; species Carlito syrichta. Next base: position 1,240,208 of record NW_007249756.1, on the reverse strand, counting down.
GGTTGCCAGTAGTTTGGGAGGCTGGGTTGTGTAGTCGGGATGAAGCAGCAGCTATAATGGTGGGAACAACTGTAATCTACATACAATCTTTTTATCTCAGCCCCTTTCTCTCTTGTGTCCCATGCTTTCTGTTCTCCTTTTAACTTATGCACTTATTTTGTGGTTCCGGAGGATCCTTCTAATCCTGAGATTTTCCGATTTCCCTCCTGTGGATACAAAGGGAGTAGGAGGTTCAGTTTCAAAGGGCAGACTCTCATTCTGTGGCCACTGCAGAGCCTCTAATGACCAAAAGCCTTAGATTCCCTTCTGAAAGAATGTAGTTTCACTGCAACACTGAGCATTCATACAGCTTAACAGACATGGCTTCCTCTAAGGGAAGGTCTAAGGGGAATCACCAAGAGAAACATGACAGGGGATGCCACGAGAGCAGAGTATTTCAGAGACTGAAAATTAAGGAGTCCAGGTTTTTACGTGTCTGGGAAACTGAAGTAGAGCTCCGGAGTTCCAGCGAAGTCCCAAGTCTTATTTTCCATGACCCAGGTTTTTCCTTTTAAAAAATATCATCTTGAACAATTATCATAATACTATAAGAAAAGGATTGTCGGGGGACTTCCTGCAAGATGGCGACAGGCCGGCATGGTCTGTGAGACCCTCTGGGAAAGAGAACACCCATAAAGACCCTAGCTCTCTCCCAGGGGCCGCAGCCCCCATCTTCCGCAGCCTGCTCTTCACAGGGAGCTCAGCTGCCACAGTCACCCCGCCGTCGCTACTCGGATATTGCGATGAGCCGAGCTGCTCCTACAGTCGCTGCGGGTGGGGGGGGGGGACTGGCTGTTCCTGCAGTCACGGATACCACCGCTGCGGTCATTCCCAGCTCATGCCTGAAGCAACCCACGACTTCAGACCGTGAAGCCCTGCAAGCAGGATCTTCTGAGATCCTCGCTGCCACATCACGCCCAAGCCTGGAGAAAGGCCTGTGGAACTCCCCCTGTGAAGTAGGCACGGCAGGTTGTGGATCCGTAGCAGGCTCCCTCCCCTCTGGACTCTAGCCGTGGGGTAGCACCACCTGCTGGGGAACCAAGGTAATAACATCAAAACGAGAATGGCAGAGGCTCATCCCACTTGAAAAATGGAAAAAGCCAGATCTCAGTGATAGACTGGGCAGGGGGCCCATATCTGAACTGTTCTTCACAGCAGGCCAGGGGCAACTGACCCTAAATGCGAACAATTCTACCAGCCTGCAAAGACAGCTAGAAACCAGAGCTGAAAGGACATTGGACTTAAAGGAAAAGTCTCAGAGTGTGCTTGACTGGTTCTGTTAGTCTACTGACTTTAATCTATCTCTCCCCCCCTTTTTTTCCTTCTTTTTATTTATTTATTTTTTTCTTTTCTTCCCCCCCCCCGCTTTTCCTTTTTTCTTATTTCTCTGTAAATCCCATCTTTGTATAAAGGAATAGCACCACAATAAGGAGGTTGATCAGTGTGTACGTTAGCATCATTGTATGTTTTAGATTTTTATATGGTTATTGGTTAGTTTTCAGTCGTGGTTATTGTTTTTCTTTATATTTGTTTCAGTCTTTGTGTTTCTTTTCACTTACCAGTTGGTACACCCAACTGTTTTCCCTCTCACTCCTCTCTCTCTCCACCCCTCCCCCCCACTGCCTGCTCCACTCTCTCCCCTCTGTTAACCTCATTTTGCTTTCAGGGAGTACACCTACAACCCCACTGCATGGACAGACTCCAAGGCAGTGGGAAGTGGGTTTCAGACTATTCAAACAGCTGTTGGAGAACACCAGGATCTGCAGAGAGATTTTGAATCACAGCTCCCCCCTTAATTAAATCCCAAAACTACAAAAAGACTGCCCTCAACCCACAGTCCAACTCCAGAACTGAACAAAGCAAGAGGAAATATATTAAGAAGAATAGGAGATTGAACAAACAGAAGTAAAAGAAACACCTCCACCCCTGAACAACAGAATTAAAGAAGATGGGGAAGTGGAGGGAAGGGAAAAGTAGGGAGGGAAAATCTGCACAAATGAAGAAAAACCAAAAGAAGAACACAGGGCTCAGACAGACCCTGGGAGGTCAGACACTGAGAAAACAGACTTTGGAACACAAACAATGAAGAGTCCCCAGTATGACTGGTCACAAGCAACAAACCCAGACATCAAGGCATCAATAGAGAGAATTTAAAAAATTGAGGAGAGACAAGAGGAAAATAGAAAGGAGCTGATGACAGAAATAACAGCAGTAAAGAATACTGTGATGGAAATAAATAACAAACTAATTAGCCTGAAAAGGAGAATTAGCCAAGCAGAAGAAAGAATCTCAGAACTTGAAAACCAAAATACAGAACTAACCCAAACTGTCAGCAACATAGAAAAGAAGCTTAAAAAGTCAGAACAAAACCTTCAGGAGATGAATGATTACTTCAAGAGACACAATCTAAGAGTAATTGGCCTTCCTGAGGCAGAGAGAGAGTCAGAGGTCACACTGGAACAAACATTTCAAGAAATTATTCAAGAAAACTTCCTTTATCTCATCAGTGATGCAAAAATTCAAGCACAAGAAATTCAGAGAACCCCTGCAAGACAACAAATGAGAAGACCGACTCCCAGACACATAATAATTTGCCTAAACAAAGTAGCTATAAAAGAAAAAATCCTAAAGGCAGTAAGAGAAAAATGCCAGACTACCTACCAGGGAAGACCAATTAGAATGCCAGCAGATTTATCCACAGAAACCCTTCAGACTAGGAGTGCTTGGAGCCCTATCTTCAAAGTGATAAAAGATAAACAATTTCAGCCAGGAATAACCTACTCAGCCAAACTAAGCTTCATTAGTGAGGGAAAATTGAAATCTTTTCCAGATATCCAATCCGTAAGAACCTACGCTGCCACCAGACCACCACTACAAGAAACACTTAAGAAAGTACTGAACACAGAAGAAAAGGAAAAAAGAACAACAACATTCTTCACAAGAGTACAGGCAAAAGATTAAAAACACACATGAACCAATTCCAAAACCAAAAGAAAGACAACAAACAAACAGGAACAATAACTCTGTAAGAACCTTATGACAGGGATCAACTCTTGCATTTCAATTATTATCCTAAATGTGAATGGACTAAATGCACCACTGAAAAGACACAGAAGGCAAAAAGGATAAAATGTCATCAGGCAACAATCTATTGCCTTCAAGAAACTCACCTCACTAGAAAGGACACTCACAGACTCAAAGAGGATGGGAAACAAATTTTCAGGAGAATGGAATACAAAAGAAAGGAGGAGTAGCAATCTTAATTTCAGACAAAATACCCTTCAAGCTATTAAAAATCAAAAAAGATACAGAAGGCCACTACATAATGATAAAAGGCTCAATCCATCAACAAGAAATATCCATCTTAAACATGTATGCACCCAACATAGGAGCACCAACTTTCATAAAGCATCTCCTAGGTAAACTAAAAAAAGATATTGACTCCAGCACCATCATAACTGGGGACTTCAACACCCCACTCACAACCCTAGACAGATCATCAAGACAAAAAATCAGCAGTGAGATCCGAAACTTCAATGTGACTCTTGACCAAATGGACTTAATTGATACCTACAGAACATTCCATCCAAAGACCACAGAATATACATTCTACTCATCACCGCATGGGACGTACGCTAAGACTGACCACATACTTGGCCATAAATTAAGTATAAGCAAATTTAGAAGAACCAAAATTTTACCATGTACCTTCTCGGACCACAGTGGAATAAAAATAAACATCAACACCAACAAGGTCCCCCTAAAACCCACAAAGACATGGACACTAAACAGCATGATGTTAAACAATTCCTGGGTCAATGATGAAATCAAAACAGAGATTAAAAGTTACTTGGAAACAAATGAAAATGAGGAAACATCTTACCAAAATCTCTGGGACGCCATGAAAACCATAGTAGGAGGGGAATTTATATCCCTACAAACGCACATGAAGAAAATGGAAGGAGCACAAATTAATAGCCTAAGAAGGCACCTAAGGAAGCTGGAAAAGCAAGACCACCAAAACCCTAATTTCAGCAGAAGAATCCAGAACACCAAAATAAAAGCCCAAATCCAGGACATAGAAAACAAAAAGCTAATACAAAAAAATCAGTGAAACAAAAAGTTGGTTCTTCAAAAGGATAAACAAGATTGATGATCCCCTAGCTAGACTGACCAAGAAAACGAGAGAAAAAGCCCAAATAAACACAATCAGAAACACAAAAGATGAAGTCACATCTGACTTTGAAGAAATACAAAAGATTATTAGAGACTACTATGTACACTTGTATGGAAACAAACTTGAAAACCTTAAGGAAATGGAGGACTTCCTGACATCACACAACCTGCCTAGATTGAAACAAGAAGAAATTGAGACCCTAAATAGACCAATAACAATCAAGGAAATTGACTACATAATAAGAAAACTACCTACAAAAAAAAGCCCTGGTCCAGATGGCTTTCCAGCAGAATTCCACAAGACATTTAAGGAGGAGCTGATACTAATCCTACTGAAGGTATTCTAGGCGATTGAGAAAGATGGAACTCTCCCCAAATCATTTTACAAAGCTAACATCACATTGATACCCAAGCCAGGTAAAGATCCAACAAAGAAAGAGAACTACAGGCCAATATCTTTGATGAACATAGATGCTAAAATTCTCAACAAGATCCTAGCAAACCAGATTCAACAACACATCTCAAAAATCATCCATTATGACCAAATAGGCTTCATCCCTGGGATGCAAGGCTGGTTCAACATTCGTAAAACCATAAATGTAATTAAATACATTAAGAGATGCCAAAACAAAACCCACATGATTATATCATTAGATGCAGAAAAAGTTTTTGATAAAATCCAGCACCCCTCCTTGATAAAAACCCTCGAACATCTAGGCATATGGGGAACATACCTCAAAATAGTAAAAGCCATCTATGAGAAACCCACAGCCAGCATATTCCTAAATGGACATAAATTGGAACCATTTCCCCTGAAAACTAGAACAAGACAAGGATGCCCACTCTCACCCCTCCTGTTCAACATAGTATTGGAAGTCCTGGCTCGAGCAATCAGAGAAGAGAAGGCAATCAGGGGTATCCAAATAGGAAAAGAGAAAGTCAAGTTATCTCTTTTTGCAGATGACATGATCGTGTACCTTGAAAACCCAAGAGAAAATTGTCAGAAACCTCCTTACACTGATAAAGGACTTTGGCAAAGTCTCAGGATATAAAGTAAATGTACAAAAGACAATCAGATTTCTTTACACCAATAATAAACAAACAGAAACTAAAATAAAAAGTACAATTCCATTCACAATAGCCACACAAAAAAATGAAATACCTTGGCATCTTCCTAACCAGAGACGTGAAAGACCTTTACAATGAAAACTACAAAACACTGCTCAAAGAAATCAAAGATGACACAAACAAGTGGCAAAATATCCCATGTTCATGGATTGGAAGAATCAGCATTGTGAAGATGTCCATCTTACCTAAGGCAATCTACAGATTTAATGCAATACCCATCAAATTACCAGCAACATTCTTCTCAGACCTAGAAAAAACAACACAGGAATTCATATGGAAACACAAACGACCAAGAATAGCCAGAACAATCCTCAGCAAAAAAAAACAAAAAAAAACAAAGCAAGTGGTATCACATTACCAGACTTTAAACTTTACTATAAAGCTACAATCATCAAAACACCTTGGTATTGGTACAGGAACAGGCATATAGACCAATGGAATAGAATTGAGATTCCAGAAGCTAAACCTCAATTTCTCAACCAACTCATCTTTGACAAAGCCTCCACCACCTACTACTGGGGAGAGGAGAACCTATTCAGTAAATGGTGCTGGGAAAACTGGCTGACCACATGCAGAAGACTCAAACAAGAGCCCATCTGTCTCCATACACAAAAATTAACTCTAAATGGATCAGAGACCTAAATGAAAAACCTCAAAACATAAGAACCTTAGAAAATGCAGGACATACCCTTATGAAAATTGGAACTGGTATCCAATTCCTGAACAAAACCCGGAACCTACAGGCCATAAGAGATAAGATAGACAAGTGGGACCTCATTAAACTGGTAATCTTCTGCAAAGCCAGAGAAACCATCAAGAGAGCAGGGAAACAGCCCACAGACAGGGAAAAAGTAATTGCCAACTCCAGGTCCAATAAAGGCTTAACATTTTGGATCTACAAGGAACTCAAACGTGCTGAGAGGAAAAAAACAAACAACCCCATTATAAAGTGGGCAAAAGATATGAACAGACACTTCTCAAAGGAAGACATCCAAGCAGCCAACAGACACATGAAGAAATGTTCAACCTCACTAATCATCAAGGAACTGCAAATCAAAACCACACTGAGATATCACCTAACTCCAGTCAGAATGGCCATCATCAATAATTCAAAAAATAATAGTTGCTGGAGAGGGTGTGGGGAAAAGGGAACACTCCTGCATTGTTGGTGGGAATGCAAACTAGTGCAACTTCTGTGGAAGGCAGTGTGATGATTCCTAAAAACTCTAAATATCGACCTCCCAAATGACCCTGCAATTCCCCTACTGGGAATATACCCTGAAGAACTCAAATCACTCTGTAAAAAAGATACCTGCACATGAACGTTTATCGCAGCATTGTTCACGAAGCAAGAACCTGGAAACAACCATGCTGTCCATCAAAAAAGGACTGGATTAAAAAAATGTGGTACATATACACAATGTAGTAACACAGCCATAAAAAAAATAAAATCATGAATTTTGCAGCAACCTGGATGGAGCTAGAGTCTATAATACTGAGTGATCTCTCACAGAAACAAAAATCTGAGTATAACATTTTCTCACTCATATAGTGGACCTTGATCACCTACCATAATACTTAAAAAAAAAAAAGGACTGACAGTGGAGGGAAACTATGGTGGGGGTATGGAGGGGAAGGGAGGTGGGACTAACTGTAGTCAATATCTATCTGGGGATGGGAGACACCCCTTATTAACAAGGGTACCTGAACGATGCACATTTGTATACCTAACCCTTGACTGTACCCCACAAGTTTATAATAAAAAATATGTTTACTAAAAAAAAAAAAAAAAGAAAAAAAAAAGAAAAGGATTGTCAGTAGTAGGAAATTGCCAGGGGAGGGGCCGGAATTGGCATGGCAGTAGTGAGATTCTGCTGGGGGTGGGGGCACACTTCATTCACAAGGGTACCTGCATAATGAACTCTTATATGCTGAACCCTGAATTATACCCCACATGTTTAAAATAAAAACTTTTTTAAAAAAGAAAACAAAAGTCATTTTGCCCTTCCACGTGGCAGAGCAGAAGTTTCCCCAAAATATATATTATTAATAAAAGTAGTTTTTTAAAAGCATCTACTATAAGCCATGCACTGTTTTAAGCCTCTACTAGCAGTACTGTATTTAATTACCATAATAACTCTAAAAGAAAGTTACTACCAACATTCCCATTTTATATAAGAAGAAAGAGAGGCACAGAGATGTTGAGTAAGAGGCATTCATACTGGTTCAGTCTCTAACTGTTCATAAGAAGTTACTAACTAAATTTTCTTTCTCTATGACTATTCATAGAGCACCATGTACTCTGGGAATATAGTGCTGATCAAACAGACATGGTCCCTGCACTGCTGGAAGTCAAGGATGGTCAGAACCTGTGGTTCTTTCTAGGCAATTCTTGCATATCAGTTTTTTGTTTTGTTTTGGGCAAAGGAATAAACCTCAAACTCTCTGCTTAATTCTTCTTAAAAGTTCAGTTGGGAGAAACTAGGTTTCTGGAAAATTTCTAAGGACTGTATTATATACAGTCCATCTTCCTTCCAAGTTTCCAAACCATCCTGGTTGTCATTCTTGACTCCAACTTCTGCCATTCTTAACATATCTGTCAATCATCCAGTCCTGATAACTCTAAACTTCTCTTAAATTGACTCACTCCTCTCTATAGCTATTGCCACCACCATCTGTTGTCCACAGTTCTGCTTCCTCTGACTTGTCCCTTGTCATCTCCCTTGTCACCCTGCAGCCCACTGTCCTTCCAACACCTACGTGTCAAGTGGGCAGTTGAATATAGGAGTCCAGTACTCAGAGGGACAACCTGGTAGGAGAGGAGGAGCTGGAAAATAAATTTCAGAAAGAGGATTACTAACGTAGGAGGAAATCACTTTCTCCTACGTTAGTAATCCTCTTCTAATGGTATTGCCCCATTAGAAGGTAAGTGGCTTTAAAGAAGAAAGTAGTTAGAGGTTAAGGTGAAATACAAAACAGTCCATTAAATTTGGCAGCACAGAGATCATGGGTGTCTTTCAGAGCAGTTTCAATGGAGTCCTGTGGGTAGAAGCAAATTGGAGTAAACAGATGTGGAGAATTTTGTTTTACTGAATGTGAAAGGAAAATTGAATAGCAGCTGTAGGGAAATATTGAGTAAGGGAGTTGATTTTTTTTTTTGTCTGCTTGTGTTTGATTTTACTTTAGGAAATTTTATGGCATGTTTATGCATTGATGGGAAAGATCCAATAGAGACAGATTTAAAATACGGCAAAGGAAGCTGGGGCCCTTGAGGTATTGGGGATCAGCATCCAGAGCCTCAGAAGGGAGATGCGCATTTGTTAAAGAAGTTCTGTTACCCTGACTGAAATAGGAGGAACAGTGAAGAGAAAGATAGAGAACAGAAACTTACAGATTTGGTGAGAGGAAGATGCATATGTTTTTATCTTATGGTTTCTATTTTTTAATCATAAAAACATTTCTAAAATGTTTAATATTTGAAGGAGACTAAAAGAAGGCATAAAATACTCATTTTGAGACTGAAGAAGCTAATATACTAGGGAAACAGAAGAGGAGTGTTGAGTATTATGTTCAGGTTTTTATTATGACTTTAAAGTGAAATTGGTCAGCCAGATAGTGTGCATGTATTTCTCTCAGTAATATTCAGTTCTTCAAATGTGGTTATGAATAAACTGGACTCAGCCAGGCTTGGTTCCATTCCAAGCAAGAGTGATGGAAGAGAAAGGAGTCAAGGAAGAAAGGAGATTTTCAAGGAGCTGATTGTGATGATAAGCCATATGATCTAAATGAATAAGAAGGAAAATTAAAAGAGGGGCTAACTGGTAGGTAATGAGAAAGTGCTGGATGGTTTGGGGATATCAGGAAGCTAATGACTTGTTTCAGTGAACTGGAGCTGATAGAGGAGGTGTTGGTCAAGATGGAGTTTTCTGAAGCAGATTTCAGAGGTGGTACTAATTGCAGTGGTTACAAGGTAGTTTGTGATAGTAACTCTAGCTGGCTGCAATGAAGTGAAGAGAAAAGCAACGGGACACGAGAAGACCAAGGAGCCCAAAATCCAGGGTTTAAATGTTCTCTCATTATGCACACAACTCAATGATTTCTAGCTAGTCCATCTTTCCAATAAGTCTGTTATTCTTTGCAGGGGAATTTGTCTTGTCACTGCTTCTTCCCTGATGCCTAACACAGTACCTGACCCATATAAATTTGTCTTGCCACTACTTCTTCCCCAATGCCCAGCACAGTACCTGACTCATACAAATACTCAATAAATATTTATGGAATGAACAAATAACTCCATTCTTTGAAAAATCTGCAAGATATTCCTAAATTGAAAACTGCACAGTGTGACTACCTTCTCTTGACTCTATATGGACCACTTTTTGTGAGTTGCCTTGTGGGTAATGACATTTACTGCTGCTATGGATGCTGTAAGACATTCTCTCGTTAAAGTCTCTTTGGTATTTAATATATGAGGTTGCTAAGGAAGTAGTTCACTCCCTTACACACTATTTCCTTCATTAGGACCCACAAGGGAAATTTTTCTAGGGTTTCATTGCTAGGAAGACCTGTGATTCTCCTAAGTGATCTGACACTTTTTTTGTGACTCTCATAAGTAAATATGTTTTCCTCTTTGCTTGGCTTAGAAGATCCAGATTTGTGTAACCAGCTCAATTTTATAAAACATGCAAAAAAAATCTATTTCTTAGGAATAATTCTACTTTTTGCTTTATCGGATTGTCTTTTCTGATTTTCTCATCTTGGTAATTAATTTCTTTTCATGTTTCTTTTTCTATTCTGCAAACTCTTTAAAAAATTTAATGCTAAACTATGTTTCTGAGGTTCAGCTGGGTGAGCTTTTTCTCTTGCCCACTTTAGCTGATGCAAGCTTCATGTGAACATGTGAAAAACAAGCTTGTTATTTTATAAATTATAATAGTAAGGATTCAGATTATGGCCTTCTATAAACAATATATGTGTCTAACTATTTATTTAGCTAAGCTTTTTGAACTAAGCTTAGAATTTCTACAATAATAATGTTAAACACGTCACCCATTTTGGATTTAATACTAGGCACAAAATTACTTACAGAAGTAAGGCATTTCTGAGCATTTATCAATTAAGTCAAAGGCTTCTACCTGAGCCTTCATTAATTCAATCAAGAAACCTTATGAATTTTTGAGCATATATTTGCTTAGCCAAATAATTTAAGAAGTGTAAAAAGAATCAAATTACAAGTAAGGACTCTGGACACCTTATAAGAAATGCAAATGCACTAACAAAGCAGAGATCAAGATGACAAATATGAACAGAGGACGCTGCAGACAGAGAGGAATTAATGTAAATGGGAAGACAGGTGAAACTCAATAGGACTATCCACATGGGAATACCAGACTCAAAAATCCACACGGTGTAAGGGAAATACAAGGCAAGAACAGAGGAAACATGTTGTAGCTGTGCGAGAGTCATTAAATACATTGAATAAGCACATTGAATATTGTCTTTATGGGAAAATTGATTCCAGAGCCCTGCAAGAGTTGTTTTCAGCAAACACAAATGCAAAGCCTGCAAGGACAGAGAATGATACGCGAGCATAGCTCAGCGATAGTCCTCCCACCAGTGGGATGACCAAACCACAGTTTATCATTTGGTCAGGGACAACTGCATGCTTCTTTCCTCAAAGTTTGATCACTCGATTCACTTAGTGTTGTATATGAGATGAATGAGATTGTCAATTGTACTTGTCATGAGATATATACATAAAATGCATTAAAACCTTCTAAGTTTTAGAATCTTCTAGAATGGTGTAAGTTTTGTTGGTACAGATAGTTTTACATATTTTTATAAGCTACCTCAAATCCTTTCTTGGGAGAAGTTGGACTATTCATTAAATACTATGTAAAATAAAACTATATGAAGTTACATTTTCACTATTAGATGTTTTAAAAATGACTTTAGTAATGGAATATTTATTATTAGTATTCTTGGAACTACTAGCTATCAGACATTGTATATTTCTAATATGCTAAGAAATATGCTAATGATTTTTGTGCATTATTTATTTAATCTTTATAGTAATACTATAATAGGTGAAACTATTCCTTTTCAAGAAATATTTATTGACTTTGTAATATGTGCTGGTCACTTTTTTTATAATGAGTGAGACAAAGAGCTTGCTTTCTTGATGCTTTTTGTTTGTTTGTTTTTGACCTCTGAACTTTTAATTGGCCTCCTGCTTCCCCAAAGGGTACCCAGCTCCTGCTGCCTCAATGCCTCAAGTTTTGGTGTCATTGGTCTCAGACATCAATTTGCCATCCACTATACTGCAGATAGTGGTCTTTTGGATGGTCTGAACGGAGCTGTTGGCGTCCAGGGCATCATCGAGACTGAACTCCTCCCTGTCCTCCAGGAGGCGATGTTAAGTGACGATCCCAGGCTTCAACTTGACCTTGATGTTCAGCAGGGCCTCCTCCTCCTGGGCCTCGCGTTGGCCCCCTGCCTGGGTCTGTGCCAGCTCAGACTCCAGGTACAACCAGGCCCTGATGGGCTGCTCCATCTGCTTGGCATAGTGAGCCTCCACCTCCCTCAGGCTGTTCTCCAAGTTGGCCTTCAGGTTTCTCATGGAGTCCAGATCTCTCTCCAAGGACTGCGCTGTACTTTTCAACTCTGTGAGCATCAACTTGGCAGCTCTGCTTTTAGTGGACTGCATGTTGACCTCTGTGGTGCTCTCCTCGATCTGCTGGGACCAGTATTTATCCAGCTCCTCTCGGTTCTTCTGAGTCAGTTTGTCAAATGGGCCCGGATGTCCGTCCTGATCTTGCTGAAGTCCTGAGATTTGGGGGCATCTACCTCCACGGTCAATCCAGAGCTGGCAATCTGGGCTTGTAGGCCTTTTACTTCCTCCTCGCAATTCTTCTTCATGAAGACCAGCTTCTCCCTGAGAGCCTTGATCTCTGTCTCCCGCTGCAGCCGAGTGACCCTGGTGTCACCAATGACCCTGCAGAAGACATTGATGTTGCTCTCTACAGAGTAGGGCATGGCCAGCTCTGTCTTATACTTGACTCTAAAGTCGTCTGCAGCAAGATAGGCATTGTCAATCTGCAGAACGATGTGGACATTGTCCACAGAAATTGTAAAGATCTGAGTCCCTCAGGTCCTTGATGGTCTTGAAGTAATGTTCCCAGTGTCTGACGTGGGGTCCCTTCTTCTCCAGGTGTTCCCAGATTTTGTTCTCTAGCTTCTGATTCTCAGTCTCCAGGCTCCTCACCCTCTCCAGGTAGGAAGCCAGGTGGTCATTTAGCTCTTTCATGATCTGCTTCTTGCTCTGGCTGCCCCCCAGACTCCTGACCATCTCAGCAGCCAGTACCCCAGATCTCCAGCTGCCCTGGAAGCTGGTGGCGTGGGATACAGAGATCTGGGAACCCAAGTCGCCGGCACCTGCATAGACGCTGGCCATACTGCTGGTGGGCCGCAGGCTGGGTGGCTGGATGGAGCCCAGGAACCAGTAGTTGGAGGAGAAGGTGGTGGAGCAAGTGGAGAAGTGAATGGTGCCTGCAGAGGAGAGCGAGACAGCAGGTCTTACATTCTGTTCTTGACACTTTCTTACTAATGAAGAATAATAAACAAATACTTTTACAAAATATTGGTAGTAATAAATACCAGAAGTGTTAAGCTAGACAAGAAGATGATGGATAGTGATAGGGTGCACCATTTTAGACAGGGTGGTCAGGGAATTACTCTCTGACATTTGTGAAGAGACTTGTATAACAGTATGAGAGAGTGAGACATTTTATAAAATAGGTAAAAAAAACCCTGAAGGCTAAGTAACTTGCCAAGGGTTGCACAAACAGAAAATGGCAGAGCTGTAATCCAAGCTCAGAAGTGTCAAACTCTAGAATTTTCACTTTCATACTTACTACCTCAAAGTTCTGGGGTAATTCCACTGCAGGCCTAAAGGGCAGTTTGGAATGCAGGATCCCAAATCCTGGAATTCCAACTCCCAAGTCAGGGAACACACAAAGGCTCAGGAGTGGTCTCACTATGGCTACCGCAGTATGACTAGGATGAATTTTCATGGCAAATTGATAAAAACATCTTTGATGAGATTGGGTTTGAAAAACAGCTGGAAATCTATTTTGCTGAGTGAAAATAGTGGGAGAGGAGTGTCTCTGGGAGCTGTGTTGTGCAGATAAGAATTTCTAAAGCATTACTTGATGACAAACCAGCAGAATGCTCTCATTGTTTGAGCATAATTCACAGTGTGTCCTTAGCCTGAGTCCTGCATGGAAAAGTTAACAAAAGTGGAAACACGTTTCTCCCTTTGATCTCCTCTCCACTCATGCATTAGTTGCTGCTGGGAGGGAAAGCAAAGACCCTTCACATCTACCAGTCCACCTTTGTTCTACAAGAATTTCTGTAACCTTCCTTTCTCTTCATCAATACCCTGAGTACGGATGGCGGGTAGTAGCTGGCTGGTCCCATGGCAATGTGTGGTGTATGGACTGGGTTTAATCATTTTTCCCTGGTCCAGGGATGAGAACTGCTCATGGGTACTTGTTTGTAAGAAAAGAAGATCATGCTATTGAGAAGAACCTGGTTCTGAGATAAGTGCCAGAAGAACCTCAGACCTTAGAGGCACAAAATGACAGTCTTCAAATTGATGTAGATTTGAGTAAATCTATGAAGTTTTTAGAGATGTCACTGATGCACTCAAAAGAATTGTAACCTGTTTATTTACTTTCTTGTTTGCAAGTTTATTGAGTACTTATTAAACATCTGTAATATGCACCACATAATTCTTAACCTAAAGATACAGATACCACGTGGTCTCATGGGAGAGAGAGACATGAACAAGATTATTGCACTCAGTGTTATAAGCATTGTAGAAGAGACATAAACAGGGTGATGTAGGGAAAACGGAGACTGATTCTTGGTTAATTTTAAAAGGCTTCACAAGCCTGGGTGTGGTGGCTACTCAGGAGACTGAGGCAGAAGGATCACCTGAATGGGGGAGGTCGAGGCTGCTGTGAGTCACGATCGTCGTGATCATGCCATTGTACTCCAGCTTAGGTGACAGAGTGAGACCCCCCGAAAAGTAAATAAATGAAAAATAAACTAGAGTTTTAAAAAACAGAATATGATTTAGGAGTGATGATCAAATGGAAATCTGAGGATTTTGGATTTTCGTTGAATAAATTCATATTGTTTATCAACATAAATATTTTGTTTCAAAGCTGTGCTTATATGTGGAATGACAGACAATGTTGTAAGGACTTGAGATTCTTCCGGTCATAAAAAGTTGGGTCTGTGGAAAGTTTACTGCGTAGCATGAAGATGACTGCTGTGTACACTCACCCACACCACACAGAAGAGTCGAAGCAGGAACAACTCTTCTGACTGACTGTTTGGCAATGCACATCGAACAACCTATGAACTCTGAACGCCTTTGACCTTAAATTTCTGTTTAAAAGATTTGTCCTAAGGGAATGGCCAGAAATATATCTAGAGTATATTCACTCATTGTAGTATTGTTAATAATGTAAAAAAAACTGGAGTTAACCTACATTTTCTAATAAAATAATCATGGTATGACAGAGTACTCTGTAGATGTTAAAATGATTAAATAGAAGTTTATTTATTTGAACGTATATTTCCCAATAAAAAGTAGGTTAGAAAATAATATGTACAATGACCCTATTCTTGTAAAAATTAGATATATAGTCTATTTTATGTGTACATGAATAAAGTCTGGACAAATATATACCAAGATATTAATGGTGGTTATTACCCGGTGATAGGTATTAAAGTTTCCATTATTGGCCCATCTATATAATTTCCAGGGATTTTTTCATTTACCAATAAACATTTATTACTGGGTTACTTGCACAATATAAAGTTATACATCACTTCTCCGTGTGTGTGCAGACTGGATACCTGCTTGTTCACCACACCTATTTATGATTCTTCCATTCTTCCATTCAGGACCATTTGCCCAACAACTAAGGAGGAAAAGAAAGAGATAATGTTTGGGGACCATATATTACCACTAGAAAACTTCTGCCTCCTGTAGACTGTGTCTGTGATGGGAAGGATAAGCCTGGCTTATCTTCACTCCATTTTGGAAAACACATCTTTAGATTAAACACAACTGGCCAACTTCCAGAATTTCCATTTCCTTAGTAACTGAGTGGTATAATAAATTGGATAAAAGCATCTGCTGCTTTTCAGATCATCTATGCTGTGCAAAAGTTTTACCCGGACGCCTGGATTCCTTTTCAAAATGTGTAATTTTCATACTTCGTGCACACAGATGGAAATCATCTGGGGTAAACCAGTTCTCAGTGGGAGCTGCTTTTCTGGTTTGGCCTACTATTTTGACTCTGTTGTTCAAGTGGGGAATCACCCAAACTTTGTGTCTATTTCTAACACTTGTAGGAAAGGTTCTGCAACTTGAGTTTATGAAGGTGACAACCGCTATGGAGAAGGAATGGGAACACCATTTACTGCTTGTATAGACTTTATGTATAGACTTCAAACTGGAAAGGAAAGATGTAGACTTTATGTATAGACTTTATGTATAGACTCCAAACTGGAAAGGAAAGATGTGGCAGATTCAGCCCTTTCCTCTTTTCCCCTCCTCAATAAGTAACTTTGAGATCACCTTTTACCAGACTAATTGTGGTCCTAACGGGTCTTTTTTCTGCATGTCTGTTGTTGCTCTTATCTGAAGAGTTCTGATCTGCTCTGGGATATCTGCATCCTGCTTATGTCTTTATTATAGTCTTCACTTATGGAAAAATAAATGTTTGCGACATTACTTCATGTGTGCATTTCGCTGTTTTTCCTCCTTCTTCCCTGTTTCAGATGGGAAACAGTGCTGTTTATGTTTTTGCAGGGCAGAGAGGAAAAGCTATCTAAAGTCAAAGTCCTTCAGTGCTTTATAAAATACTGAGTTCATCAGACAGCTGGTGTTGGGTGGGAGAGCAGTAAGGAGAGTGCCCCCAGGAGGACAGGTGAAAGCAGGGGAGTCTCAGACACTTAGCAGGGCTTGAAGGCCCAGCAGTCTGGAGGGCAGCTGAGCTGCATGCCCTGCTCCCCAGCAGTGTCCTGGCTGGGTCTTTCTAAAGGCTACAGTTGCTGAGCATGTAGGCAAGATGGGCATAGGCTTTCTGCCTTGGGAAAGTCAGACTTCAAAAGATCATGTTAACCCTTGAAATGTTAAACTTGAAGATGTTAGGAGAAGCCATTATAAAAATGAGAACCTGCTTCTACTTTTAGGGTTCTTTGTAAATCTTTGAGATGCTGAAGGGGAAAGAGGCTAGAATAAAGTTTGAGAGGCAACGTATCCCATGAGATCTGAGGTAGATTTAAGTTGATGAAAAGAAAACGATATTTCTGCTCTGATGTCAACGGCTGTGAGTTTATCAGATTCATTCTTTAGAAGACTTTATTTCTCTTCAATATTCTTCCAATGTGCTGCCTGTGGTCATATAGATTCTGCATTTTGTGGTTCTAAAAAGAGATTGATTGGACAGCTGCCTTCCCTCTGTGAGGATTAGTAATTTGGGGGCCAAAAGCTGAAATTTTAAGGGCTGTGATTATTGATAGGGTTTGTAACTCCTTTGTGTGGGAAAAGACACACTCAAGTTGAAGTTAAGAATAGATAATCCATTTTTGTAATATCATGAGATTTCCTATATCACATGATTAAACATAAACTCTGCCCTCCGTAGCAACACCAGCTATAATTTTTTTCTCTATTCTTAGGAGCAGGCAATCCATTTTTAGTTGCATTATGAAAATGTACGACATTGATTATTCCTTGGTTTATGTCATGACCTCCATAGTTGTGATATAATGTCATTGTGTCCAAATCACTCTAAGTTTGGGTCTCTAATAGTTGTTGCTCATGCTGGAAATGGGGCAATGAATGCAGGCTGGAACCATAAGACACAACATGAAAATGAACATAGACTACAAACTATGTTTGAGAAAAAAAGGCAGAAACCCTGACCTCAGGTTTCTGACAACTCAGTGGAAAAACTAGAACATGGTCAACAGCAACCATAACACATGTTGACCTTAAAATAAGGTAGTAATTAATAAGGAATAGACTTGAGTTACAAGGTGTTATGAGTGTTTAAAGAAGGGAGAGTTTAGTACTGGATGGAATATTTGTGGGACAGTTATTTAAATATTGTGGGATATATATTTAAATAATGGGTAGCATTTGGGTAGGCAGAAGGAGAAAAGGTAATCAATATATCTATATTTGATGAAGTATTGAAACTAAAGCCAGAGGGATGGTTCTTAAGGTATCCCATGGGTGATATAATCCAATCATATTTTTCCATCATATCTTAAGCCTATGTTTGAGGTAGTTTGAACAAGGTAAAATTGTGTGCCATTTCTTTATAAAAGAATTTTAATCCTATTTTCTTTTCATTTCTTTTAACTGAAGATTTAACTGAGCCAGTGATGTAAGTTTAGGCATTTCTCAGGGATGACTAGGGGACAAGGGAAAGTTTGAGGCCCTCTTTATCCCTTGAAATGAAACAGCACTGATCTTCACTCTTCTGCTTGTGCTTAAGAGCAGTGTCAGTGAGTGGGCAGAGAAGAGGGGCATGTAGAAAAGAGTCAATGTTTCCAGGTAGTTCAGTTACTGGTGGATACCTGCTATAGTTTGAATGCATACAATTCATATTTTGGAACATAAAACCCAAAGTGATAGTAATTAGAGGTGAGGCCTTTAGCTGGTGATTAAGTTCTGAAGGCTCCATCCTCACAAATGGGGTTAGTGCCTTAGAGAAGGACTTGAGAGAACTAACTAGGTCCTTCTACCATGTGGGGAAAGAGCAACAAGGTGCCATCTTGGGAGGAAAGAGCAGCTCTCGTCAGACACCATATTGACCATGCCTTGACCTTGGACTTCCCAGTCTTTAGATTGTGAAGAATAAATTTCTGTTCGTAAAAGTTACCCAGTCTCAGGTATCTTGTTATAGCAGAACAAACAGACTAAAACATCACTAAACATGGGGAGAGCTATAAAGCAGAACAAGGTAGTGAAATATGAGCAACATGGCGATAAATTGAAAATTGCTCTCCATGTGTGGATCAGTCACAAGGCAATGACAAAATAGAGAAGGTCCCAGATGTAACAACAGTGAGTCAGGCTGCTGTGTTACTATCTAGACACAATAGCTAATATTTATTAGGTGCTCATTCACTGCCAAGCTTCTTACAATGCATGATCTTATTTACTCCACGTGAGAGAGGAACAACTGTTATCCCCATTTTACAGATGAGGAAACTTAGAAAAGTTAAGAAAATTGGCCAAGGTTATCTAGTAATTAGTGTAGCATTAAAGGCAGATTCCAGAGCACCAAATCTTAATTCTTATGCCAGGCTGACTGATTTTAGGAGAAAAGAGTAGGGATGTGTCTAAGGAATTCCTTAGTGCTTCCAGTGTTCTGGTGGGTAATGAGGACGTTGTTTAGTTTACTTACACCAGAAGATAATTTAACGAACCATTTTAAAACAAAAATAATGACTGTATTCACAGGATTTTTGTTTTTCATTGCCCCAGATATTTTCTCTTTTATCTTTTCTATCAATGGGATAGTGGCTAGACAGTGGCATTAAAAAAAATCAATAATAAATTAAAATAGCTTTCTGATGGAAAAACTATTGATAGCCTATAAAAGAGCAATGTTCTTATAACTTACCTAGAGTTGACAAAAGAGAGCAAATGAAACAAATTTGCAGCATGTCGAATTTTGCTGGTTTTGTTTCTGAAAAATAAATAAATCAATAAGCACCACTACTACACGATTGTTGGCTGTGTCTCTTGAGTTACAGGGCTGTAATATTTATTCACCAATCAGGAAACATGAGCTTGCATTCCTAAATAAGCCTTTGCTTCTCAGACACACACTTTGATAACTCTTCAGGAGTGACGCTGAAACTATATTTTGTGTTATGATTATTTACAAGTTCACAGTCAATTCTAGACTCCACCTCCAATACTAGAAAGAAAGGATGCTTTTAAGATAACCTTCAAATTTTAATCTCTAAAGAAACTCTGGTCTAAATACATTGGAATTAATGAGGATTTTAACCTTGTGCCTTCCTGGAGTAGGTGTGCACTATTCTCTGGGACCCCAGTGCAAGGGTCTGCTAAGGGGATACCTGACCTTAAAGAAAACTTGCTTATGTTTTGGTGAAAAGTTAATGTGTGCACACAATGCACAATGCAAAAGGCATTAATCACATACACCTCAAAGTAAGGGTCCCTCTAACTCCATCTCCTAACCACAGCAATTACTGTTTCCCTTTTCTTGTGGTTCCAGTTACTTGGAAGGCTGAGGCAGAAGGATCTCCTGAGCCCAGCAGGTCGAGACTGTGGTGGTTGTGAGCGTGCCACGGCACTCCAGCCTGGGCGATAAGAGTGAGACTCCAACTCAAAAAAAAAATGTTATCAAATGAAACTCACCAAATAATATCATACCATTGCACACCCCACCTCCTTCTTTATAACCAGTTCTTTCTTTACCACAACTCTGATCCCTACTCCATTAAGGATAAGATGAGGGAGAAGGTGGGAGTGAGGGATGCTGTGAGGCTCAGGGAAGGGCAAGGATGGTAGGGACTCAAAGATGGATGAGGAGGAGGTTATAGGTGAGAATCAGGATTGCAGGTTGTGCCGATTAATTTTTAAAATCCAATTTTTAAAACTCAAATTGGTTGCTTCATAGAGTCCTGTTTCACGTAAGCAAAGTTTTGGTGACAGCCCTCAGATGGGTCTGGAGCCTGATCAGGATATTTGGTTGCCTCCAGCAATATAGCAGGAGTTCGTGACTAAGCCCTGATGGTGAGTAATCACCGAAGGCATCATGTGTGGTTCAGCTTCCGTCAGCAGTGGGATTGAGCTGCAACTTCACTGTCAGCAGCGTGAATAAGGGGAAGGTAGGAGGCTGTTGTAGAATGAGCTCCTGGACTTCATTGAAGCTCTTCCATGCCCACAGTCCATGAATATCTTTGAAACATTTTTCTCATGTTTGGTCTTACCCATCTCTCCCAAAGTCTACAAAACTTCTAGTGCTGATTCATTGCAATATGATATAGTGAAGAAAATACACATACATATGGTTGTATTTTCCAGTGGGTCAAGAGAGAATGGCAGTACAGGCAGGGGAATAGCATGAGTGAGGACCTGGAGGAGAGGCAGACCCCTGTATATTTGTGTAATAAATAGTAAAAGGGTATGGTGAGCATTTGGGTGAGTGGTGTGAGTGTTTCATTTCTCTAGAGGAAACTTGAGCCTTTATGACATGGAGAACCTTAGACTATTTGAACAAGTAGAAGGATGTGGTCAGAGTTTAGAATGACATCTTTGTTCACAGTGAGGAGAGCGGTTTGGAGACAGAAGTCAAGGTTGTCTGTTTCTACCATAATAGCTTGCTAGGAGCCCTAAAAGTTGCTGCATCAAGAATCCAGGAATATACTTAAAGCAAATTCTTCATCATCTGTCATCAGAGACATAAAGAATTTTAATGGCAGTTGTCTTCTTCTGTGTTGGACTTAGGAACTGTATTTAGCCATTTGGCTGATACTACCTGGGTTTATTACCATCTGTTTGGAGGTGAGAATTCAGGCATTTCAGAATTCTCTGTCATTTCTCAGCTGCTTATGTTTTCTAGATCACTGAGTTAAGAATTTAGTTAATCTCGGCCAGGCTCGATGGCTCAGCCTGTAATCCCGCGCTTTGGGAGGTGAGTGGACTGCCTGAGCCCAAGGGTTCAAGACCTGCCTGGGCAGCGAGACCTCATCTCTACAATAAATCAAAAAATTAACCGGGCGTGGTAGTGCGCGCCTGTAATTCCAGCTACTTGGAAGGCTGAGGCGGAAGCATCGCCGGAACCCAGCAGGTCGAGGCTGCGGTGGCCGGGAGCGGCCACTGCACTCCAGTCTGGGCGACAGAGTGAGACTCCAACTCAAAAAAAAAAAATTTAATCTCTATGTCTAGGCAGGTCAATATTGCCATTTGCAGGTAGATTTGCCATATCCTAAATAGGCTGGAGACATGTGTGTGCAATAATGTAGGTACAACGGCCATGTCAAGGGCCAAGATAAGATTTCCAAGATTGGAGCTTGGCAGCGTAGCTGGCTCACTCCTTCAGACCCGTGCTGTGTGACTCAGCCCCACCTAGCAGGGCACATAAGGGTGGTGGTGAGAACAAGGTGTTTGCTTCCTTCCGAGTGCAGGTGGGTGATACAACCTGATGAGAAGTGATTAGAGAACACGTTCCAGGAGAATTTTAGGAAGTACACCAATTTTTAAAAGGCGAGTGAGAAGTTTGGAGCAGACATCAAGCTGGCAGGCAGCAATCAAATCTTCTGTGACCCTTCCAACTGATGCTTCCCTTTGCTGATCACCTATCCCTTGCCCATACTCATGACAGAGAGAGGTGGGGGAAAGGGTAAACACACTCTCTCCCCTCGAGCAGCGTTCCATTTTAGGGGAAAAAGACCCACCAACCAAGCAATTGCAATATGGTATAGATTAAAATATGTGCTGAATAAGTATAAATAAAGTGATCTGGGATTGAGGATAAAAAGAAATTAAGATTCTTGGGGGAAATGAGAATACATTAGAATGGTGGTAACAACTGAGCTAAGCCTTGGAACATAAATAACTGTAGAGGAAAGAAGAAACTTCCAGACAAAGCAAAGAGAATGGACAAAAGTCTGGTGTCCCAACATGCACGCTGTGACTGGGAATGGTGTGTATTACAGCTAGCAGGGTGTGGAGAGCAGTGTTGTATGAAAAGAGACTGTAAAAGTAAACTGGGGGAAGGGACGGGCCAGAGCCTTCACTGCCAGGCTAAGCAGGTGAGACTTCATTCTGGAGGCTATGGGGGCCCGTGGCAGGGTTTGAGAAGAAGATTGTGTGGCATGTGAACCAGGGGACCAGAGGTGGGGCAATGAGGGCCACTGGTGCAGAGCAATGTCACATTTATTTTCTTGATTTTAGCTAAAAATAGCTAATGTTTATTGTCCCTTTGTTCTAAGATCTTTCTGTTGTTTAACATTCACAGTACTCCTTTTTTTCTGTTTGTCTTTTTCTTTTTTTATTTTAGAATCATGAGGATTCGTTACATACATGTATTGTGTGAAGGCAAGGTTTGGGTTTCTGATGAACCCATTCCCCACCCCCATCCACCCCCGCTGCAGTGGTGAGCAGGGTACCTACCTAATGAGTGATTTTGTGTCCTTATCTTCCCTCCTTCCCTCCCTCGCTCCCTCCCTCCCTCTCTTCTTTAGCAGTACTCGGTGTCTGTTATTCCCATCCTTGTGCCCATACATGCCCATCACGACAATCCTCTATGGTAGGAAGATAGAAAATAACCAGTCCAAGTTCACACAGCTAAAAAGGATAGAACCAGAAGTCATACCTAGACACTTGGCTCCGGAAACACTTGTACCCTCAGTAATTCAGTCCTCAGCCTGACAGGAGTTTGATGAATTAACAAACACTTGAATAAATGGAGCCATCTTGAGTTTAGGCAGCATGGTCAGGAAGGGGACAACTCAAATGTGACAATTATACCTGAGACCAACATATTCAACGTGAATTGGCTTTCAAAAAAGGAGAAATAGGCTGGTGTCAGAAGTCTGAGGGGTGCACAGTCTCTGCTCTTTGAGGCCATGACATCTGCATGATGGATAAGAACAGGGAAATAGGACTGGGATCCACTAAGATCCTTGGGCCATGTCTATAAGTCCGTAACTCCAAATGTAGATTGCAGTTAGTGGAATAGTGCCCCACTCCCCATATTCATGTCCATCTAGAAGCTCATAATGTGACCTTATTTGGAGATGGGGGTCTTTGCAGATGTAATTAGTTAAGTTAAGGTCTTACAGGATTAGTGTTGGTCCTAAGTCAAATGACTGATGTCTTTATAGGAAGAAGTGAGGACACACAGACCATATTAGTCAGGCTTCTCCAGAGAAACAGAACCAGCAAGAAGTATGTGTATATAAAGATTGACTTTAAGAAATTGACTCATGCAATTATGGAAGCTGGCAAGCCCCAAATTTGCAGGGTGGGTGCCAGGAGGCTGGAGACCTGCAGAAGGGAAGAGTCCATGTTGCAGGTCAAGTCAAAAGATGGCTTTCTGGAAAAATTCCTTCTTCCCTAGGGAGGTCAGTCCTTTTAGTCTATTCAGGCATTCAACTGATTAGATAAGGCCCACCCACATGATGGAGAGTGATCTTCTTACTCAGAGTCCACCAATATAAATGTACATCTAATCCAAAACACCCTCACAAGAGCTTCTAGGATAATATTTGACTAAATATCTGGGCAATGTGACCCAGCCAAGGTGACACAAAAAATTAACCATTGCAGAGACCCAGGCATGCAGAGATGTGAAGACAGAGGCAGAGATCAAAGTAATGTGCCTATAGCCAAGGAAGGCCAAATATTTTGAGTCATCAGCTTTATGATAATTTGTTATTGTAGCCTTGGGAAATA
The DNA here is from genome assembly GCF_000164805.1 of Carlito syrichta. Classification (NCBI taxonomy): domain Eukaryota; kingdom Metazoa; phylum Chordata; class Mammalia; order Primates; family Tarsiidae; genus Carlito; species Carlito syrichta. The sequence continues at coordinate 1,216,333 of NW_007249756.1, read as the reverse complement.
AAGATTTAGATAAACCCAGAAATGGTACAGCCACATTTGCAAGTAGAAATCAGTACTTGATATGCCACTGAGGTTAGGTTGAGATGTTCACAATGCCAGATACAAAGCAGACCTTTGTGTGGGCACTGAGGAAGATGAGAGAAGAAGAAAGGCTTGTATTTAGGGCTTCCAGGGGCCACCACACAAAATTTAGTTGATGAATAATTATTCACATAACAGAGCACCATTCAGCTATGAGAATGAAAGATCGACAACTACATTCAATAATGTAGATATATCTCCTAAGTAAAATGTTGAGTGAAAGGAACCAGGTGGACAAGAGTCACTCTTGAATGTAACATTGTAATTAATGATAGGTGAAACAGGGTGCAGAGTAGTATGGGTATTCTGTACTATTGGAATTTTGCTAATTCTAAAACTATTCAAAAATTTTAAAATGTACTTAAATGTAAAGCAAGCCATACTGTTTGTCAATACCATTCATATCAAATACAAAGACAGACAAAATTTTTCTATGCTATTAGAAGTCAGAATAGTTACCCTGGGAGGAATGGTGTCTGGAAGGGTACATGAGGGAGACTTTGGAGGTGGTGGCAATGTTCTGTGTCTCAGTCTCTGTGCAAGTTACATGGATGTGTCCCATTATGCAAATATACTGGGATGAACACTTATGTGTCCTTTTTTTGGGGTACATATATTTTATTTCATTAAAAAGTTAAAAGCTAGTCTGACATTCAGTCCCACTCAGACAAAGTAAGTCATAATTTTGGGTAGTGGCCCTGGGCTTTTTTTTCCACAAAAACACTCTAGATTATTCCAGTGTGTAGCAGTGATTGAGAGCCACGGTAATTTGTCCTGTAGGAACTGAGAAGAGCTAGAAATCAGTGGAGGCTGGAGCTGTGAGTTCACACATTCTTTCACAAAAGGAGAGACATGTGTGGATCCTGAAAGACTGGGGGGATTGATGAGACCAGCAGGGCTCCACAATAAATGAGCATTTTCAGCCCAGGAGACATTGAATTTCCAATTCTCATTTTCTGGTGGTGGCTATATTTTGCCTGGAAACTTGATTTCCCATCTTAACTGCTCTTGTCATATGTTGGTCCCTTAGGGTCAAGAGCTGTGAACAAAGTCTCACCAGGCTTCAAACAAACAAAGAGAATTAAAAAGCAATGAGTATTATGCACCCTAAACACTATGTTTTATCTAATTTGTTCACTTCCTTTGCTTCTCCTCAAGTTTCTGGAAGTCTTCGAGAAAGCATGAATGAAATAAAACACTGGAAAAACAAGCCCAGGCATTTATATCTGATCACAGAAGCACTCTCTGTGATCCACTCCTAACACATGTGTGCATTCAAGTTGTGATCAATACAATACAATACATTTAAGTAGTGACTGACTCTTAACACAATACATTTAAGTGTGTACATTTAAGTAGAGATCAATACAATGCAATACATTTAAGTAGTGACCGACTCCTAACATACAGTACATTTAAGTGTGTACATTCAAGGGGTGATCAATACAATGTAATCTATTTAAGTAGTTTTCAACTCCTAACACAATGCATTTAAGTGTGTAAAGTTGGGGAAAGAAGGCTTCTTAGGGACAAGGATTAATGAATTCCAGGCTTATGAATGGAACACATTCTGTATGTTTTGCTACTTATGATTTGTTGTTAGTCCAGACAGTCCAGTTGACTCACAAGGGAGAGGGGAGCCATAGAATCTCCACTAAGAGCATTGTGAATTTATAGTTGGTATTTTCTTTCTGACAGCTATTACTTTCTTTGTCTCATTCTGGGTTACAACAATAGCAGCCAACCTTTACTGAGTGGTTGTATCATGACAGACACTTTGCCAAGCCCTTTCCGTGAATTATCTCATTTAATTCTCACTTCAGTTTTATGAATCATTACTTGACAGATGAGAAAATGGATGTCCAGGATTAGTCACTCATACAACGTCTCACAACCTGTCAGAAGCAGAACCAGTCTTGTCAAAGCATTTGATTCCCCAGAACCCACCTTTCACTGGGATGTGATACTGGTTAAAGGTGGGATGAAATGACCTTGTACCAATGTGTCCTTGAAGCCCTTCCCTCCCCTCCTCCTATCCTAAATTCATCTACCCTGCCCTAAGTCACCTTGCCCCTTCTTCTCTCCTACTGGCTTTCTTTTTCTATCTTTTGATAGTCAATTTATTCCATGCACTCTGAAAAGTTGTTTCTCCTTCTTTCCCTACTTATCATCTCTAGAACAAATAATACATTAAATCATACTAATGTGTTTGGGATTTTCTGTGGAATTTCTCCCAAGAGACCCTGTACTTAAAGAGAAACTCTACAAGGAGGACAATACTTACCACCCATGAGTACTAATGAAGATGATATAAGCTGACCAAGGGGTCAGCAAACTACAGCTTGCTGGGCAAATTCTAGTTGGGTAAATAAGATTTTATGGCAACACTGCCAAGCCCATTTTTGTGCTTATTGCTTATGGCTGTTTTGAAGCTACCAGGGCAGGGTAAGAGCAATTATGGTAGAGTCCCTTTGGACCACAAAGCATAAAACACTTGCTACCTGGGCCTTGCAGAAAAACTTTGCAGATTCTTGAGTTAATCCAGAGAGTCTCTAGTGCAGAATTTGATACACAGGTGCTCCATAAATGCCAGTTTTCTCTTTGGTAGATTTCAGGCTCCTTCCTACAGATGGATTCTGGGCAGGAAAAGCATTCTGAAATCACATCACATAGGTTTCGAATGACCCTGTTCGTTCATGGTGGCCAGGAGAGGTGGCAATCATCACTGAATATTCATTTACACTCTGGCAAGTGAAAGAATGACAAGTGTCCTCATGGAAACAAAGATGCATAATTCATTTTGCAGTGAGTGTTTCCTGGTGTGAAAATGGCAGGGCAATCCCAGCTGGAGTGGGAGTGTTGTCCCTGTGCCAGCAGCAAAAGTGGGCAGGCAGGGATTGCACCTTCACACCACAGATACAGGACAGTTATGTATCCTGAGAATTATTTCTTTCACCAGATATGGATTTTGCGTCAGAGAAGCCACTTAAGGACTCCTTCAAAATATGTTTAAAATAATAAAAATGGAAATTAGTCTTGTAGCACTTGAAGTTAACAGTAATGTCTATTTCTTTACTACATTTTTGTGAAGGGCCATTGTCCATCATGCAATTCTTGTTTCTACCATTGAGGGAAGGGAGATGTAGGCTTGTTTAGACAAAATTGAATGACTAGGTTGCAGAGACATTGCCTCCAGCACCATTCCAGGAAGCCACGAAATACAAATTCTCTACTCCTTCCTGGGTTCTACTTTCTCTAATTTTGGGGAATAAGGGTCTTGCATTTGTGGAACATTTTCTCCAGGAGCTGTGTTTCCTTTCCCAGGAGATACCCTGGCATCTCATATTTTCTTCTGGATGACTCAGGAGGTCGTACCTTCTTAATAGGTGCCCACGTGACTCAGCTTGTGCCTCTCAAAACCCTAATATGATCCAATCCCTATGAAGCTGATACAATGATGGATATTTGGAATTACAGTAGTTCCTCCTTGTCCACAGGAGTTTGTTCTGAGAGTCCCAGTGGATGCATGAAACTGAGGATAGTACCGAGCCCTATGTATACTATCTTTTTTCATCTGATAACTGAGACAGTTACTAAGTAACTAATGGGCAGAAAATCCATACAACCTGGATACTTGGAGGAAGGGATGATTCATGTCCCAGGTGGAACAGAGTGGGATGGTGGGAGACTTCATCATGCTTCTCACAGAACAGCACACAATTTAACGTTTATGAATTGTTTATTTCTGGAATTTTCCATTTAGTATTTTTGCACCACAGTTGACTATGGGTAACTGAAATAGTGCAAGGTGAAACTAGGGATAAAGGGGGACTACTGTAGTAAGAAATTAACCCTGTTGTCTTAGCCTGGGTTCCCAAGAAAGCAGAACTTGAGATGAGGCTTATTGGTACAGGTTAATTCCAGGAAGCAGGTGTGAGAGCTGAGGGGAGTGAGGCAGGGAGGAGTAGAGATGAGATAAGAATGGGCTGGAGAGCTGGTCTTATCTAAATGAGATGGTTTGCTTGATCTCATGAGACCATTTTCCAAGAAGATTTATAAGCTGGGTCTCAGGAGAATCCATCCTGAAGAGAGAAAGGGTGAAGAATTTATTCGCTAGCTCTTGTTTTTCCCTACCAGGTCCTGAAGGATTTGACCCATGAGTTCTTAATTCCTCTGTGTTTCCTGGCCTTGGCTTTCTAGGGCAGCACCTGTAGCTCTCTGTTTGAGTATTTTCTGGTGGCAGGTGCATGGCGGGCCCACACATCTGGGAGCTCACACCCATGGGAGTTGAGAGTCGGTGGCTAGATACACTGGTGCTTTTGTCCCTTGGGTGAACCAACTGTGAAGCATGAACTGTGTAGTCACTCAGAGACTTTCAGTGGGATTGAGTCTCAGTTATCCCCTACAGCATCTTATTCATTAACTCACCATTTATTGGCTTTCTTCTTATTCCTATCTCCCTTCCTGCCTTCCTTATCAGTGTTCCTGGGATCACCTTCAAATTCTTATCTTATAATCTGCTTCTGAGAAAACTTAACCTAAGGCAACAGAGAAACCCCTGAGGAGTTGAGAGGCTCATAGTACAGTCATGCAATGAGTATTGCCATGTTGTACCTGTATAAATTTGCTCAGAGGCCATGAAGAGCTGGTCTCTGCAGTGACTCCTGGGGCAGAAGTCAAGCAAGGCTGAGAGGAGCTGAGGTGGTACATACGGGTGTCAGATGGATGTTTGATCCACCTAACAAAGAGACTTAGAGTTCAGTGATTTTTAAGTAGGCCCTGAGTTTTCACCCTGTGCAGTGACTGTGTTAAGCCCTATATGTGTATAGATGCATTTCAGCCCCACCATTGTGAAATGGGAACTATTGTCATCATTTACATTTTACAAATGAGAAAACAGAAGCCCAGAAGGATTAGGTAACTTGCCCAAGGTAATACAGCAAGGAAAGGGCAGAAGCAGGACTTTAACCTATGGTAATTTGTTCCTATAGCTGTGTCTCTAAGCTCATGGTTAAGGAGAGTGCGTTTTAACCATTACTAAGTGCAAATTTACTATGGACAACAGAGCCACACAGGCATCCTGTCCCATTGACTTCTGACCAGACTTGGTGTGTCTGAGTGTAAGTATGCATGCTTGTGCATTAGGTGGTGGGAGCAAGAGACCTAGGGGAAAGGCTAGAATGTACAGACCACTTTCCCTGAAGTGTTACCCAAAGAAATTACCACCCACTCTTTTCAATCAAGGCAGAAGCTGGATCTGAGTCTTGGGTCTTGATTTGGGTCTTTTTTCAGGACCAGAGGCTGTTTCTGAATTAGACTCTAACTTATTGGCCATCAAATAGCACAAAACAAAACAACTTTATGATGAGTTAAGTGTAAATGAGTTAGAGACAGAGAGATTAAATTTTCCCTCAAATGCACATAGGTTAAAAAAATTATAGTCCCCAGAGAGGCTGGCTACTTGAGGACTGAGTTTTTGCCAAATCAGCACATTGGAGGAAGAGTCTATGACTCTCTGCCAAACCCCAAGCACCACTGGCCTCCTTGTCTCAGCTTCCTGCTGAACCCAGGAGGAATCCATCTTCCTAAATCCTTGCTGTCTGTCAGAACTGAGGACCCATTTCTGCGTAAAAGATTCATTGTTATAATTTGTGCCACCTCCTCACAGTCTCAGGGACTTTTTATTTTTTACATCAACTCCGATGTAGTATTTCAAAAGTCTCTTTTCTGTCCCTGTCTCCCTCCTGCACTTCTGCTGTCTCTTTGCCAATGAATTCAAAACAGGAGTCAGCTACAGGCTTTCTTTGAGTCTAGCCCAGAATCTCACTCTGCCGCTGGCAGTATATTTCTGACAGGTGCAGAGCAGGCAGGAGAAATGACAGCATCGTGCAGAAGGCAAGCAAATATGGTATGTGAATCATCATTTCTCCTGCTAGCATCCTTTTGGGTTATAGTGAAATCGCCTCTTGGGACAGTTTTTGTTCTTTTACTTGAACAAAGATTTCATGTGGATATCATTCTTCCTCCAATTCCATTTTTAAGAACTCAACAATTAGAAAAGGATTAGAATGATTTTGATAGTCTAGGTACTTGTCTTTCCAAGTTTTTCAGTAAAAATTTGTCCCCCGTTGCAATGTGACTATTAAAGTGACAGTGCAGCAAGACCATTCATGTATCCCTGAATATTGGCTGCAGAGGGCAGTGGGATGACATTTACAAGGAGCACAGAGACCGACTGATGGGTGAAAACCGAGTGCACACTGGACCACCTAGCCTTGATTTGCTCAATTGCGGGCAACTCTAGTTCCAAGGTGGGTGAAATGGAATATCCAGAGCCAGAAAAATAAACCTCTTCCCTTTTGCATTTTAATGCCAATGGACACGATTTCCAAAACTGAGCCACTGACACCTGCCAATTCCTTTGCATTTGGCTTGGGTTTTAACGGTCACCTAGAGCGTAGTTGTCTCTCACAAGCTTTTTGCTGAGCATCCAGATAATGCCTCAGAACTCCACTTGTAGAACCTCTGGCATCCCTGCCTGCAGCATTCCAGGGACCTTGTCCATTCGGGTATTTTTTGTTCTATGGATCCCAGAAGGCAGTTGGATCCGAGAGTGGAACAGATTTCAGAGAACGCGCACGTCAACCTGTCAAAAGTTCTGCTGGGTTGGTGGCATGCACTGTTTTAGAATGGTGCCCATTTAACAACCCGCATACAGCTCACAAAAATATTCTGAAGTGCAGCCTGCTCTGACATGGAGCTGTGTGCGTGGAAGCCATGGTAAAGTTGAATAGCAGATGGAAAACTCCACCAAACCTTTTATTGGCCATATGTCACTTTTGAGTGTTGGCCAACAAACTAAATTTGCAGCTAATATATAATGATTTAAACAGCAAAAAAGAACAGCTGCACTTTGATTTCTGATGTCTTTTCTCCAGGCTCCCCTAACTTGCTGGAGTTTCTTGAGCTATTTTCTTTAACCCTGTGCTGTCTCCCGGAATCTTCACCAGGTGGCACCATCTTCAGAGATATGATGTTACCTGTCTCCAACTTATTTGACTTACCTCCCTGCTGCTTCTTCCTTGTGGACTGAGTTTTCTAATTTTTTTGCTATGATTATTATTCATCAATTTGATGAGAAATTATACAAAGCACCAGACTCCAGTACTTTTGTACTCTCAACTACTTGGTGTTGCTCTTTTTTGGGGGCAAATCCCTCACGGGTATGGGGCCCCTTGAGTTCTCCTTTGGGGTGCCTGGCTGACTTTCTGCTTAGCCTGCAGGGCTGTCCTTGGAGTAGACTCTAGGAGGGCAGCTCGTTCTGATTTATGAGCATATGACCTGGGTTGGAGCTCCCCTGGGAAACTCAGCTCTTTTATTGTCAGAATCATCTAGAAGAAAATGGTTGATGTCAGAAATAAGGAGAACAGGCCACCTCTTGGCTCCTTACTCTCTTCTGGCTCTTCTACCCAATGCAGCTGAAATGCCAAGTCTTCACTCCCAGCTGCCATGGACATACTAGCTGGCTTAGTGCTTGAGGCCTCCTGGAAGAAGAGGCTCCTTGTTAAAAGTGATGGTTGTTCATGGGACCAAAGTGCCAGAAACAGCCAGCAAAGGAGCGAGGAACCATATGAATTTAAACTTGCAAGTCTGCCAGCCACTAGCTCAATGATTCTGTTTAGAAGTATGTGGTTGCAGAGACTGATCATAAAATGGCTCTATCATTGTCATCGTAACCAACTCCAACTCAGGTTTCTATCTATTAATTCCTGCAAAACTCAGCCACCTCCCTAAGGTTATTCAGAAGACTTTAAACAGCATTGTGAATAAAAATTATAACAGAGTACATCAAACTCAATGATTTCTATAACATCTGGAGCAAAGCACATTAAATGGGGAGTAAAATGCACATTCATCATGGGTGTTTGGGCTTGTTTCTGTTTTTATAAAAAGAGGAAGTAAGGATTTTTAGTTATCTGTTTCTGTGCTAAACTGGACACCTTACAGAAGAATTATAACCTTGGTTTCTGTGTTCATAGGAGTTGATTCTCTTTTTAGGACCGATTAAGATTTTGTCCTGTAGCAACTTCACTTTGGGGAATATCTTACAGATAGAACTGCTGTATGAAATAACATTTGTACACGGTTAACCATTTCAGCATTACTTATAAATGCAAGAGATTGAAAACTACCCAAATGTTTGTCATCAACAGAGAACAAAGTTTAATGTATTCATACATTGGAAAGACCTCCAAAATATTTGTTGATGAAAGTCAGGTATACAACAGAGTGGATAGGGCACTACATTTTAAATTCGAGTGTATTAGTCTATTTTGTGTTGCTGTAAAGGGATACCTGAGTCTGGGTAACTTATAAAGGAAAGAGATTTACTTTGACTCATGGTTCTGTAGGGTATACACGAAGTATAGTTTTGGCATCTGTTTCTGGTGAGACCTCAGGAAACTTACTCGTGATAGAAAGCAAGGGAAAACAGCAGGTCATATAATGAGAGCAGAAGCAAGAGAGAGAGGGGTTGGTGCCAGGCTCTCTTAAACAATCAGTTCTCTGGTGAACTAACAGAGTGAGAATGCACTCATTACCCATTACAGCGAGAATGGCACAAAGCCATTCATGAGGGATCTGTCTCTATAACCCAAACTCCTCCCACTAGGCCCACCTCCAACATGGGAATCAAATTTTAGCATGAGTCTGGAAAGGACAACATCCAAATTGCACCACTGTGTAATATTTGTTTTTATACACAAGAAGAAACTTTGAAAGGATACATAGGAAAGTAAGCTGAGGGTCAGCAAAGATAGAGTCCAGAGGAGGGAATAGGCACTCACTTTCAGCTTCTTGGAATTTGGCTTTTGCATCCACTGTTCTGAAGAAAAATTTTCCTACTGGTTCACTTATGCCAAACCTCAGTCTCCCTGATGTCTCTGCCTGCTGTTGATCACTCACTCCTTCAGTTCAAGGCAACTCCAGTGTAGTACAATCAGAAACTGCTGTTCAGACTTCTGCAGCTCTGTGTCCTGGGATGGGAGCCAGTATTTCTTAGTGTCCACTGTCTTTGCAGAGGTATCTCTTTTAATCATTTCAATGGCCCTTTGATACTACTGTTACTTCCATTTTTCAGATGAAGAAACTGTGGATCAGACAGTTTAATGAACTTGCCTCAAGTCATACAACTCACAAGTAATGAGGTCAAGAATGAACTGCAAGTCATACAACTCACAAGTAATGAGGTCAAGAATGAACTGCAGATGGCTAGTCTCTATGCAAGTGTATGAGCAATTTGTAAATGAGAAACACAGCAATGCTTCAGTCACCACTGCCTTCTCTTCTCTGGACTCTGTGCTGGCCTATTTCTCCCAATACTCTCACTGCTTATATCCTGTCCCCTTTACCAGTTCTTCATTTTTATTCTTCTCAAACAAAGAGATGTCTCAGAGGTTCTGCCCTTCTCCTCCTTTCTCTATACACCTTCACACCTTCTGAAAAGTTTTGACTTTCACGCAAAGGGTTTGCCTTCCAAGTCCGTGTCTACATACTCAGACACTCATTTCCACCTGATTGATGAACATTGGCACCTGGACATCTTGCTGAAACCCAAGGGCTAATACTTTCCAAGCCAAATATTTAATCTTTCTGCTCAAAATCTGGTCCTTTTCTGATAATACTACCCTCCAAACTTTTCATCCCTTAAACTTAAAACTTTAAAGAAGGTTTTAACTCATTTTTTTCTCCTTTCTTTTCAATTTGCAATAAGTAAAAAATTCTGCTTTTTAGAGTTCTACTGCCTTCACATAGATTGGTTTTTCATGGCATCTTGCCTGGAAAGTGCTGTCCTAACTGACCATCCCATCTCCAGCCTTGTTCCTCTCCTATCTAACAAACCATCCTCAGATAATATGGCATCCATAAGATCCATGTGAAAGAATAGATGAAATGCTCATGAAAGACGCACACAAAAGGTTTGTAAATGGAAAGGCCAGGGACACAGATTATTATAAAGCTGCCAATTCTTCCTAAATTAGTCTATAAATTTGGTGGGGTCCCAATAAAAATACTACCAGGGCTTTTAAATGTTTTTCTGTATTCAGATAAGCTGATTTCAGAGTGCTAATGGAAAAATAAGTATAGTAAGACAATTCTGAAAAAGGGGAAATAAAAAAGGAAAAGCTAATGGTAACAGATATTGAAATTGCTATAAAGTGATGATCATTAAAATAACTTAATAATTGTGTATAAATTAACAAGCAGGCTAATAGACAAAATGGCATCAGAAACTGACCCCAATACTTATGAGGATTTAGTATTTGATAGATGCTGTGAATCTACACCAGTGGGGAAATTTTTTATAATTCAATAAATAACGCTGGGACAATTGGATAGCCATCTGGAAAATAATAAAGTTGTATCTTTCTTAACTCTTTATACCAAAGTAAGTGCCAGATGGACTATCAACATGAAAATTAAACTATCAAAGTTCTAGGGAAAAAATGGAAACAATTTTTTAATGATCTTGGAGGAGAGGAGGCCTTTTTAAGCATGATAAAACCAAACATTTCTGCATGATAGAAAACACCACAACTAAAGTCAAAAGACAAATCCTAAACAGGGAAAAATATTTGTAACAAACATGTCAGACAGAGGGCTAAATTTTTAAAAATATAAAGGACCCTCACAAATCAACAGGAAGAACATCAACACTCTAATATAAAAATTGGCAAAGGACTTGAACCAATGACTTACAAAAGCAAATGCAAATGGTATTTATATATTTGAAAATATGACTAAGTTCTATCCAATAAGCAACTATCTATAAATTAAAATGATATTTTTCATCTAATAGTCAAAGATTTTAAAAATTTATTTTTGGTCATTTATTTTTGACAAGACTGTGGGGAAACAGGCATTCACACATATTTCTAAGTATTTAAATCAATACAACATCTGAAGAGGGCAATTTCAGAATATCAAAATTTGAAATGTACATACACTTCCACATATCAATTGCATGTTTAGGAATTTATCCTATAGTTATATTTAAGTTTGTACCTCAAGAAAGACAGTCACTGTAGCACTGAATATAATAGTATGTTTTATTATCTCATAAAAGAAATGAAAACAATAATAAGCATGGAGCCCGCCATGTTTCCCATCTGGAAAGAGATCAGTTTGGCAATATACATCGAAATTTTAAACTGGTATATTCTTTGACCCAGAAATCTACTTCAGGAAATTTAATTTTCCTTTATTCTAGTCTATTCTCATTTTCCTGTATTCCTATAAAGGAGAATACACACATACACACATCACACATGTGTACACATATGGAAGTGAGTTCTGAGATTTTCTCTTCTGCTTTGGAAATGTTTGTAGTTTGACCCCAGCTTACCCTTCCTCTCTTTTGTCATGCTTTTCTCTAGACTCCTTACTCTCTTACAAATGACCACATAGTTTGCCCTGCATATTCCCAGCTCCGTGTCTCTCTTTGTGCTTGCTCTGCTGTACTGTTGCCTGACTTGCCCTCTTCCCAGCCTCTCTTCTCTTCCTCGTCTATGAGAATCCTACTCTGACTCACAGCTTATTTCTTTCAGAAAGTGTCCTTCAATTCCCCACAACTCTCCATCCCCACTTGAAAATCTTGACCTCCTCTGACTTTACGCATGACTGTTTCACCACAGTAGTTTGGGGTAGTCTCTTGAACGACTGTGATATTTGTATGCCTTTTTACGGGGGATGCAAACCATTTTAATATAGCCTACATAAGACACCACTACCTTACATTTTTCCCTAAGAATGAAAATACCTCAGTTTTTTTTTTCTGATTACATGCGTAATATGCACATACTTTAAAAGTGGAAAATCTCAGGACTCACTTCCATATGTGTACATTGTGTGATGTATGTATTCTCCTTTATAGGAATACAGGAAAATAATAATAGAATAGAATAAAAGAAGATGAAATTTCTTGGAGTAGATTTCTGGGTCAAAGAATATACATGTTTAAAATTTTGATGTATATTGCCAAACTGATCTCTGGAAAAATTCATCATTCATTTGACAATTTTTAATTTTTTTTTATTTCAATAGCTTTAGAGGTACAACTGTTTTTTTTTTTGTTTTTTTTTTTGTGGTTGTTACATGGATGTATTGTAAAGTGGTGAAGAAGTCTGGACTTTAAGTGTACCTATCACCTCCACTAGTGCACGTTGTACCCAAGAGATAATTTTTCATTCCTCCCTCCCATCTGAGTCTTCAATGCCCATTACACTATTCTAAATGTCCTTGTAGACCCATTGCAGTATTTGTTTTTTTGTTTCTGAATTATTTCACTTAGGATAATGGCCTTCAGTTTCAGCCATGTTGTTGCAAAATACATGATTTCATTCTTTTTCATGACTGAATTGTAATTCATGGTTTGTGCATGTGTGTGCATACACATATGTATATGGATATATTGACATGTATATCACATTTTTTAATCCACTGATCAGTTGATGGGCATTTAGGTTGATTACACATCTTTGTGATTTTGAATTATGCTGCAATAAACATGTGAGTGCAGGCGTCTTCTTTGTATAACAACCTCTTTTCCTTTGGGTTGATACCCAGTAGTGGGATAGCAGGATAGCCATGTGCTAATATTTATTGAGAACATAGTATGTGCCAAGAACTGTGTGTTAAGTACTTCAGATACAATGGAAAGTGATATCAGATATGGTCCATGCCCTTGTGGAGTCTGGTGTAAAAGTTCTTAAGGAAAGATATATAGTACTTTTAGAGAGGATTTGACCCAGTTGGAAGTTCAAGGATGACTTCCTGAAGGAAGTGACATTTCAGGTAAGGCCCAGAGGCCCAAGATGAATGAGGGAGTTAAAAGCTCTTAATCCACCACCCATGCAAGCCTGATTGGACCGGAATTTTAAGAAGGCTTGCATGACTGGAGTGGAAAGGAGAAGGAGCTGGTGCAGGATGAAGCAGGAGATGTGGGAAGGAGCATACCATAGATAGATTTGCAGCTTTTGTAAAGAATTTTATTGATTTTCTAACAGCAAGGAGAAATACAAGCAGCACTTGGGTATCATACTTGTGTTTTTGAAGAATAAATTTGGCTAAATAGAACTGATGATCAGAGGAGAATAAAGACAGGTTGACAAGACAGGCGGCCATTGCAGTAGTCCAAGTGACAGACGATAATAGCTTAAATGACTCTGAATTACAAACTGTGATAAGTAGCTTGAACCAGTACGATCAAGGTAGAAATACAGGAGAGCAGATGATTTGATGATTTTACCAATTTATACCACTGTCAGAAGTGGCTAGCAATAATCTTTTTTGCCTTTGCCAACCCAAGGTAAGCATGTTCAATATATATCATAATTTTATATATATATATATAAAATATCATATGTATTGCACATATAAAAGTTTCCTTTATTTGATAATTACACAGGACTTTTAAAAAATTTTATTGGTCATTTTCATGTCTATTTATTTCTCCTTTGGAATTGTCTTTACGTATCCTTTGTCTATTTTCTCATTGGGGTTTCTGTTCTTTTTCTGTTCTGGGATGCAGTCCAGGATCTTACATTGCATTCAGTTATCATGTCTTTGTTGTCTCCACTGATTGATGACAGCTTCTTAGGTGTGTATTTTTTATTAATGATTTGAATGCACGATTGTTATATAGATGCTGGGCAGAGCTTGGTAAGAATCCAAGTGCAAAATCAATGCAATCTTAAACCAATTTTTAAAAAATGACAATCTGTGTCATATGTTGTAAATATTTTTTCCAGCTTGTCTTTTTGTTTGTTCATTTAACTTGTTTTGAGAGTGTGTTCATGTATAATATCATAGTCATATCAAACCATCTTGTTATTTATTATTTCTGGCTTTGATGTAATGTTTAGGAGTCCTCCCCATCTCAAGGTTATAGTGAGTTACCCTCTATTACTTTTACAACCAAACATTTTCAGGTTATATCAAATAAGATGCAAAACAGACATCTTTACCCTATTCCTCATTCTCTCCACCCCTTACTTTACCAGATGGGGTAATAAAATGCAGTGCTGAGGTGGCACTTATGATAAAGTCAGCAATGTCAAATGTCTCACTCTACCACTCTACTCCAAACTGCTTTGAATATAAAGGACCTAACTTGGGCCCTGACCAAGTTCTTCCCTGTGCCAATGATATTTTTGTGTGGTCTTATCAATCCTACCAAATCATAAGTTTCTTGAAGGCAGGGACCACATCTATTTTATTTTGTGCAGTACACATGTGCCTCAAAATAGCCTCTGCTAACATTTCATGCATTATTTCTAGGGGAAAAAGCAAAAACTCTCAACTCATTGACAAAACTGTAGATTTTTGTTATGATAGAAAGTAAGAGTCTATCATAAATCACATAGCAAGGCAACCAAATTTCTATGTGGGGCAGTGTTTTTGGCTACTTTCTTCTTTCCTCTCCTCATTAATGGCTCTTTAGTAAGAGTAAAAAGCCTACTCAGCATACTAAAACCCCCCAGAAAGCCTAATGAGGACTACGTATTTTTCTTCAAACTTCCCTCAAGAATTTCAGTTCATCATGACTGTATCTCCTGATATGTTTTTATTAGAAAACTTTGAGCATGGCAGAGTCAATAAGTACTTGTGGGAATCAATGAATTGGGAGGTAATCCTGTCCTGATACTTGACTTATGCAGTGACTTAGTTGGAAACTAGGAAGCAAAAAACTCTATTTCCTTTTCTAATTCCTCCTTATTTACCTTTTATGGAGAGAATTAGGACTCCATTGGAATCCCACCACCATTTTATGGGCTATCAGGTCAACTTAATTATAATAAGGATCCATCTTAAATTCTCATTAAAGAGCTTAGTTACTGAAGCAGCATTTTCTTAAGTGGTCCCTAAGCACAGACCCAGAGTATAATGTTATTGCAGAGTGAGCAGATGGTCTGGGTGAGCTAAAAATATGGAGTTCACCTTTCTGTCCTGGGTGGCCAAACAGATCCAAGTTCATTTGGGAGAAAGCCTCAGGCTAGAAACCAACAGCCTGCAAATGGGAAATTGAATGTTTTCCTGAGGAGTGGGAAGAAGGGAGTTGAGATGCTAGTGCAACAGTGGATAAAGTAGATGTTAACAATTTTGGTCCAAAGGAGCAAGTCATGTGAACACCAGTGAGCAAAAACGATTATAAAAGTTTGGGAGAGAAGTGGCTTAGCTTTACTTGGACTGATACCATACCCAGAACTGGATTTCAAGAAGAACCATGGGACATTTTAATCTCAACTGAACCCTGAAAACAAGATGGAAGACAAGCTCAAGTTATTAATGGACTGACATACTGGCACTTAATTCTTACCTAATGGTGATCAGGGTTATTTTCCTTCTTTTCCTCTCCTCTTTCATTTCCTAATGACTCACTCTGATTCCTGGGTCCTTCTTGACCTTAATTCATCCATGACAAGCTCACCTTAGGTGAACCTATCTTTCGTTGGTGATGTGATCTCAGGCAAATCTCTGTCTCTCTCTCTCTCTGCCTCATCCTAAAACAATAAGGAAAATAATGAGAGATAATGTGGGCAGAGCAACCAGCACATCTCTGGGGACCTAGCAGGTGCTGCTGTGATGTGTATTAGGAGAATACAATTTTCCAGCTGTCACGATACTCGAGGTTTCTTCTTTCTCTTGGACCACTGAGATTCTTCAGGCAACAAGGACAAGAGACACATTTCTTCCTGATTCCTAGTCATAGAAAAGTTCTCAGCATTTAGATTTCTAGCCCATTTTGAAGGTCTAGATGATGGCTCCCTTGTATCTTTTTGAATGCTACAGTCCATGAGTTATGGCTTTTGCTGACCTCTGTAGGGTAGGACAATGAGCTAGCGACAGCTGCAGGAACCTTATTAAAAAGCCAGCAGAGGCAAAGCTGCAGCTGGGTTAATGACGTTGTGGTGTTGGGTGGCTGTCTTGAGGACTATTAAAAAAAAAAACTAAAGAAAAACAAGAAAAAGATTCTCAAACCCCAAAACAAAGACAGATGTTTTGACTAAGGAAGAAAGTATAAAGAGATATCAGTTTAGAGATTTGTTTTCCTAACAGCAAATTGATATGTAATCTGGTTTAAAAAATAAGGAAGACATTTTATATTTATATCAAAATTAACCCAAAAAGGAAATAAAAATTCAGCCCTTTCTATTCCTCTATTTTCCCTTTTTTTTCTTCATTTTCCTCACTCCCCATCAATACAAAAACTCACCTCCTCATAATTATTCTACTGGGCTCTGGTAATCCGTGAAATGGGAATCTTGGAGATTCCACCTCTCAACTTTTGCTAAGTGAATTTGAATCTGACTGGAGCAGAAGCCTCAGTTAATTTAAGAGTGAGTGTATGTGTTGATGATGGTTAACAATGTAAGGAGAAAATGATGACCACTGGTGTTTGCAGCATTCTGGACCCCCTAGACTGAGATACATGTGATGCAGATTGTAGTTCTGAGTTGGCCCCTCATTGATGTGTGACTGTGGGAAAATAACTTAACAATGACAACAACAACAACAACTTCTTCTTCTTCTTCTTCTTCCTCTTCTTCTTCTTCCTCTTCTTCTTCTTCCTCTTCTTCTTCTTCCTCTTCTTCTTCTTCTGCAAAAACCCCACTTTATTTCAACCTTTATCCAAAACTATAAAAAGTGTTAAAAATGTGTAGTTCTAGGTTTCAGACACCAACATCCCAGTCCTCATGTACAGGTGGGGCAAAAGGGTCAACAAGGAAGATCAGAGTCCCTCCCACCCTAGAGAAAGGGATGCCCAGAATTCCAGCACCTGGAGAGCAGGAACCTCCTCTGAGACCTTCCTCCCACCCCAGACTCTCTTCTTCAATGAAGAGGAAATATTTAGAATTCTTGAAAACTGTCCGGGAACATGGTGCAGCTAACGGAGAGGAGCACAGAGGGGTCGTCACCCAGGCTCTCACCCACTTCTCCTTCCTCTCCCAGAGCCTGCAAGCCCCCCTCAAGGAGGACTAGGGCTGCCCCCCTTCTTTTTGGTAGGATGGATGGAACACAACTCCACTTCTTCCTCTTCATCTCCTCTTCCTCAGAAACATCATTGTTTATGGTAATAATCTGGTGGTGCCCAGTGATCTGAACAGAGCCAGAGCCCAACTTCAGGTGGAAGGTCACAGGTGGCTGGAACTGGGTCATTGAGGCTGAGCATGGGCTGGCAGGACAACTTGAGTTTGACCAAGGGGACCGCAATCTCTTGGTGGTCGTGGTTCTGGGCCAAAATTTCTACCATGTTACACTTGTCCTTGGTCCCCTCGGTGAGGCAGAACATGGTCAACACCAGCACATGCTCAGCTTCATCCTCTTCCTCTATCACGAAGGTGAAGGAGTGGGTGTGGCCAGAGAGCACACAGTCAAATAAAAAGCTGCCCATGGTGACTGGGTCTGGCCCTGCAGGGCCTGGACAGCCCCCGGGTGCCTGGCTCTCCTAGCTCAGGAGCGCTAGGGTGGTGGTTGTGCTGGCTGCCATACTCTAACTCAACTTTTTGAGAACTCCAGTTTTTCCCATCTCTTTCTTGTCTAAAATTCAGAGTCTACATTTCTGGAGGGCTGTTGTGTAGGGTTATATAGGTTAGATGTCCATTCTTGGGCAAGTACAGGTTGAAATAAGCCTTTGTTCCCCTTGCCAAGAGATTCTCTGCCCAGAGGGGATGGTTTTTGGAAATAAGCACACAGTGCTGTGTGCCAGCTATGGCCCTCATTATGGGCCTGGGCAAATATCCTCCCTAGAGTGGGGCAGAGATGAAGAACAGAGGAAGCGTTTTTGAGGGACTTAGGGCTGAAAGCCAAGTGATGTGACTTTGCCTACAGGTTGATCAAGAGTGACCAGAAGACAAGAGAAGCCTGAGGGAGACAATATGAACAGTTTAGGAGAATGGAGAAGAGGCTGAATGTCTAGGTTGGGGAGGAACCCAGGGAGGGGTCTGCAGAAGTCAAGGGGAGTATCTCTCCTTGAATAGCAGGGTGACTGGAGTTCAGCTTAGCCTTAATTCAATTCAACAGTAAGGCATGGAGAAACCAGAGATGGAGGCCCTCACATCCCATTGACCTACAGAGGTTGACAGATGCTATGCTGTGACTAGGGTGCATAGAGGGGGGTGGTTATAGAGAACTGGAGCAGCGGGGAGAAGGTAGAAATAAGAGTAGAACATGAGAATGACATAGACTCAATTACTATGCTTTTAGGTAACAGATAGCTGTGATTTATGTACTAGCTGAATAGAGACTGTACTTCAGGGTCTACACCCTGAATTAAAGTAGTTTGTGCCTACTGTGTATGACTGACCGGCCTCCCATTGTGTTTGAAGTCATCCTAAAGTGAAAAAATGCTGAAGAAAAGTGACAGGAAACGTGGAAGGTCCAAGGTGGTGTTAAAAATAAGAAAGATTTTACAGTAAGCTGTTAAAAATAAAAAAGAATTCTACTCAGAATCCCCTAGGCATGGATTGTTTGAGGGGGTGAGATGGATTACAATCTGGAAACAACGGCAGGAAATGTGAATAAGTTTTTTAAAAAGGCTATGAAGAATGACGCTGGGAAGAGATGGGAAAATTCTAGAGTTATTTAATTGTCATCAAAAGGAGTAAAAGAAGCTTCCTGGTGTTCAAAGGGAAGGTTGGGGCAAAATGAAAAAAATAAAGAGACTTCTTCCTGAAATACATTCAGAACTATCAGATCTGGGAAATGTGGTAGAGATTCTATTTGAAGAATCTACAGGAGTGAATCAGTAGCTTGGGGTAAAACCACTGTGAAGATCGTACTTCAGGCCTGGAACTGGGGTGGGGCAGAGCCTGGGCTGCCCTGGGAGCTCATCCACAGGGGTCTGCTTTAATCAGATGGGGGCTGAGGAGTAGCCTGCAGCAGTAGGTGGTATTCCAATAGACTTCCTTGCCAAGCTGGGCCAAGCATGATGTGGGAGTTGGTGAAAATCCTTACTACAGCCATCATTTTAGACCTTGTAGTATGGATTTTCCTAAAATGTGTGAAAGGGGTTTTGGTGGGAGCTGTGTGAGCTGAGAGCCTACAGATGAATGAGGCTTAAAATATCAGAGAAGAATGCAGACCTGGGCAGCAATTCTGCTTTCTTACCTGGTTTGGAAACTGAGGAAGACAAAGGAGCAAGTATGAGGAGTGAAAATAGTTCCTTGTTGGATGACCTAGATGTTGAGTGCCAGCCCTTCTTCAGGCAGCTGACCTCACTCACAAAATGGGTTCCTTCGTCTTTAAGGGTCTTCTTTGTTCTGAGACTGAGATAAACCTCAAGCCCCTCTATTCAATACCCTCAGCTCAGGCTTCATGAAATGTCAGAGGCTTATTCCTATTAGTATAATCATAGCTGGGCTGCCCCAATAACCCTATGGGGAAAATCAGTCTCCAACATCAGGGCCTGAGGCACCAGCCCTGCACCTCAGTCCCACACGCCACACAATTTCTTGTTGTGGGAACCACTGTCTCAGAACACCCAGTCCTTGTGCATGGTACCGAGAATCCTGACACATCCCTGTTAGACTGGCATCGTTTTCTTATTGAACAAATGAGAAATACAGAATTCAGCAAACATAAGTGCCCTGCCCAAGGCCACACAGTCAGGAGTCAAATCAGACTGTGTATTTCCTACTTATTATTAAATTCATCTTCTCCTTATTAAATCCATCTCTAAACTCATTTCTGGAGTTACCTTCATTTTCTCAAGATCCCAAATTGTTATTTCACCAGACAGGATTCCATTCTTTGTCACTAACTCTCATACTTTCATGGAAATACTGGTTACTGGAACAGATGCACTCACAGAAACTCACCCTTGGTAAATATTGTCAAATTAATATCTGTAAACCAGAAAAGAAAATCAAGCAAAATTATATTATTTTGTTCTTTAAATCTTTCATAAAACCAAGTCTCCAATGAGTCAGAAAATCTCTCTATGAAAATTATTAAGTTAAAAATAAACTTTAAAAATTGACTGACAATCAACAAGAATAATAGAAAATTTAAGACCTTCAGACTACAGCAGTAATTATATTATTGATCTAAAGGATTAAGGCAAAGAGAAGGAACTTGGGGATAGAATATGACTAATGATTGCTGCCCTTTGGCTGCGAACTTTGAGGTATGACAGGTGCTTAAGTTTTAAGGACCTTAAGAAGAAACCACCCTCTCCCAACCCCCACATCCACCATAAAGAAGTATGTCCAACAGACTATTCCTAAAAGCAGTATTACTAGCAACATCTAACAATATGCTAAAATTAAAAAATGCTTTGTAAATTGTGAAGAGCTTTACAAAAGCAAGTGCTGCCTTTATCCTGGAGGTCAGAATTTGGGTCTTAAGCTTTATGTTTTTGTATCCTCAGAGTGCCTGGATTCAGTAAGCATTTGTTGAATGAATTAATCAAATATTCTACAAAAACACTCTTCTGAGTGTTGTTAGCTCTGAAACACCAGGTCTTAGTTATGTTCTTGGGATTCCCATGTCTTCCTTCTAGAAGCAGAAGTGAAACAAGGCTTTTCTCTGCTCCAGGAGCACCATGAGGATGCTCTGCCTCATGAAGCTCTTGGGTCTTAACCTTTATATTTTTGAAGCAAAGAGTTCTTGCCCCCATTGTTTTGGCCTTTTATGAAGAACTTTCAAAGAAGGTGTGGCTCCCACCAAGACTCTTGTCCTCTTGGGCTGGCAAGAATGTGCTTAGTGAGAGACTATCCAGCCCTCCAAAGAGTGCTGGAGAGAAGAACTGACAAATAGCTGATTGGTTTTCCCTCAAAGAGTCTGCGTGATGGAGTATTGCACTTGAACTCTGGGATAACTCAGGCCAAATTGCCAGTTTTATTTTTAGTGGTACTTGAACACGTCTTATCTGGGTCACCAAAACTAGTTGGGGAAGATGGTCCCACAACCTACCCAACTCCCAAAGAGTTTGAGCTGTTTGGCCAAAGATTTGGGAACTTCAAGAGATTACTTCATCAACTATCAAAATAATCTAGTCAAAATAATTCTTCAAAGTCACCTAAAATTCATTCTGGAGTAGGTAAGGTTATAAATACAGGAAGTAAATAAAATAAAGAATTATTTTTTGGTGATGGCAGACCATGGGAAAGTGAAAATTTTCTACAAGATTGCTTTTGCTACAAGATTTCGTACTGCTCTGTTGCCTGATTTTGTTTACATTGTCCCCTCAATAGCTAGAATTCTGCCTTCCTTTCCCCCTTTTCTGCCCCTCCCTTGAAATGGGGAGGGAGACAACAAGCACAAAGGAACAAAGCCAACCACTACAAAACATTAATGGAATATTCACTCCAAATGAGATTTTTAAAGAGGCACTTTAAATGCAGCAAAGATCTAAGCACCAATATCAATGTTCCTGTAAGCAGAAAATAAAATCTACAAATAAAGTTTTAGTGGAAGATGTATCATTTTATTTCATTAATATTCATATTCTGAACTCATATGTACAATTGCAGAGAACTGCGGGCGACAATTTTGCTGTTAGAAACCAAACAACAGCCCTAGACCAACCTAATAATCATTCAAAGCATCGTCCACCTAGGCACAGGTGTTTTCCAATTGCCGCCTGTGCTGACGTTTAGTGGGCTAGAGTTCCAAGCACCATCATCATTTGTGCTCTGACTTTGCATCCCACATGCCACTGGAACATAATGGGGCAATTTGTCCTGTTTCTGTGTTGAAGGGGACAGGGCTGAGATCCTCCTAGCAATAGACCTGTCTTCCAACTTGCCATATTTTTGGTCAAAATGACATTTCTCCCAACATCCCCTAACTGTTCAAGGGTAGGTTAATGCAAGAAAGGTGCTGGGGCAGGTTAATGCAAGAAAGGTGCCAGTGAGTCTCCTCTTGGTCTACTCTACTGTTTGATTTGGTTTCTGACTCACAGCCCGAGCTCTGGTGAAGCCCTTAAACTTGGACACACAGGATGTGGGTCCCCTCCTCACTGTCTTTGCTTAGGGTTTGAAACAGAGCAATAAAACCATGAACTTTGGTCTGCCTGCCCCAACCAGGACCGCTGGGCACAGCCCTCCATCAGAGGCACTGCGGCCCTCACCACTGGTGGGAGAGTTCTGTGAGTCTGGGCTTAACAGATGCCCCGTGGTGATGCAGAGGCCAGAGATGAGGCTTGGGGCCACAGCCCAGCCCCAAATGGCAGAACTCCCTGGAGATACAGGAACTGGTCAAGTGGCAGCCAAGTGGCAGACATTCCTGGTGTTTCTGCCTCCGCCTTTGCCATCCCCTGGGGCTCACCACATGCTCTGTTAGGTCTGCCATTTGTTTGCCCTGCTTTGTTAACACATCCTGTCTACCTTCCTCGCAGCTCTTGCCTTGCTCTGTCTTCTGCCACAACAGGGGTGAGAATTTAAAGGCAGGCACTGGTTGGTGGGGATACACTGTGACTTTTGGGGTGTGATATTAACTCCCCACCATGGTGCAGGGAAGCTCCCATGGCTTGGAGCCATGGCTGAGGAGGGTCCTCTGAAATCCCACATTGTCTTTTCTCCATGGGCAGGGACAGGGCATTGAGAAAGCACAAGTGATTGTGTTCTCCACCAGGACCGGTCATTGACTTTTTTTTTCCAGTATAGATTCTATTTCTTCTCTAGTCATCAAAGATGACTTTTTTGTAGGACTAGATACATGATTTACACTTTAATTTATTCTTTCATTCATTGAATATTCATCACAAACACATTCTGCCTGGGGCCTTGGGGTGGAGGTGCTGGGAACAAGTCCGGGCAGAGTCGAAGAGACAAGCCATGGCTCACACAGTGCCTGGGTTTGAGCAAGCCTCACAGAATTACTCTTAAATAGAATCAAACTACTCTTACACAAGGAAATGGAAGGCCACGTTAATGCTATAAACTAAGTATGGAAGGCTCAGAAAACTTTCCTATGCTGCAGTGTTTGGGAAGGTATCACAGTAGAGGCAGGACTGGGTGGCCTTGAAGGATGGGTGGGCACTGTAGCCAGACAGGGGAGGTGGACACTAGGCAGTGAGTTGGCTGGAGCAGAAGGAGGAAGATGGGAAAGTTCTGGCATATTTGCGACGTGAACAATGTTTTGTTTGGCTTAAGCCTGGGGTTTCTGAAGGGGAATAGTGACTGAAAAGTCTGGAAAGATTGGCCAAGGCAAGTCTGTGGAAACCTTAGAAAGGGTTCTGATTTTACTTGGTCAGATATGGTACAACTGGAGGCAATTCTTTAACAGACAGATGAGTGAATGAGACAACAAATTGTGCTTCAGAAAGCGGAACCTCACCTTCTAGACCAGGAAAACCATCAACATGCCAACTTGGGAGGAAAAGGGTGATGGCAGTGTGAACAGAAATGAAAAAATGAGATGCCTAGAGGGAGATCGCAATATCTGGCAACTTGATAGGGACTCTTTTGTGTGTGTGCATGTGTGTGTGGGGGGGGGAGTAGGGAGAATAGATATCAAAGATAACTGAGGTATCAGTAAGCCATTTAGTGTTCCTGTATGTGGATTCCTGTGAACTGAAAAGCACTTCAGTTCACAGCTTATTAGTGCTTATCAGGTATCTTGTATAAGAATAAAAATATAGGAACAAAAGGTGAACAAAATATAGTGTTTGCTCCAAATGTAAGAGGGATTTAGAGGAGAGCCTAGGTTGGCCCACACCATGCCCTTTGGAGAGAAATATCAGAGATGATTAGATATTTTATTTAATATCCTCCCTGAAGTATGGATGAGGGAAAAGGGGTCCAGGTTCACATATTCCCTGTGCATACCCTAGATAGCTTAATGATTTTGTTTGGTTTTGTTTCATATAGTAGCTATTTCGCTTGACCCTATTGTGGGCTGTGAGTAAGATACATCCCTGATCTGCCCCCAGCCTTATCCCTAGAAGACCTCCCAATGTTTGAGGATGATCAGAGAAGCATACACACACATTTACACACACAAACCCCACAGGAGCCAAGTGAGGAAGGTGACACAAAGCAAAGTGGTATGTATCTCCGTGAGAGAAAGGGGCTGAGGAATGTCTTTGGGGAGGAGGTAGCATTTAGGTTAGCTCTGGACAAGTTAGGATTTCAAAAGGCAGACGGAGGGGAATTGAAGGTAGTGCTCCTGATGAAAGAAACCGGGAGCGTAAAAGCAAGGAGACAGAGAACAAGGGGCTGGTTTGAGGACTGTTACATCGGATTGTTACATTATCTTGTTCAAAAAGAGTATGGACTGAGCACAGCCTTGTTTATAGCTAGTATTTTGTTTTGTTTTGTTAATGAAGTCAAGAATAACAGTTGGAAATCTAATTAAGTGGTTGAGTGGTTGTGGTTTAGTTGTTTTCAGTTATACAGTGTTCTGAGTTTCTTTTTGGCATTCCAGTTTGTTAGCCAATTGTCAAGAGGTCTTTGATTAGGAAATTTCTTTGGTTAGGTGATTTCCCAGTGTAATTGCTGGGTTTTGACTTTTGGCAATAATGAATCTTTGAAATGGCAACTTTATTCAACTTAACTCACTGTCCAAAAGGTGGAGATCCCACTGCTTTCCTCATAAAGTCTGTTTAGGGATATTGAAATGTGTGGGTGACAGGACATATATGGAAATATATAGAAATCACCAAGTTTCATAAATACGTATATTCATGGAAACCAAATACTCAAGGTCAGGACCAGGCCAAAGTTAGTCTTTTGCCCTCTTTTACTTTGTCATTCTGGATCTTCCTTTTCTTTCGGAGTTGTTGACTCATTAAAGAGCAACTAAAAATATTATGACAACAGTATTTTTTATTCTAAATAAGAGGACAAGAAGGACCACCCAGGAGTAAGAGGAACAATTAACCAAATTAATTATCAGCAGTAAATTGTCAGGGATTCTTAATTATGTTATCTTGGTAATATTATGAGCTACTATGATTAAAGTAAATACAAGAATCAATTTTTTTTCTTTTTGGCAGGGCATGGTAGGGTGATGGTAGTTGAGGTTGGGGAGTTGCTTGTCAAAACAGAAAGGATTCTAATAAATCTAGGTGAATCAAATCCTAGATATGTCTCCAAGCATGAGATATTAAGCTTAGTACTACATTGCTTTGATTTCCTGGGCCATTGTAACAAAGTAACACAAACTCAATGGTTTTAAAATGACAGAAATTTATTTTCCTGGTTTTGGAGACCAAATCAGAAATCAAGGTGTTTCCAGGTGCACTTTCATCATTCTGAATTCTCTAGAAGAGAATCCTTCCTTGCCTCTTCCACTCCTGATCCCTGCAGGCATTTCTTGGCTTAAGGCTGCAGAACATGAATTTCTATCTCTATATTTACATGACCGTCTTCTCTGTGTGTCTCAGTGTATGAAATCTCCCTCTGCCTTTCTCTTGAAAAAACATATGTCATTGGATTTAGG
Source organism: Carlito syrichta (assembly GCF_000164805.1). Lineage (NCBI taxonomy): Eukaryota > Metazoa > Chordata > Mammalia > Primates > Tarsiidae > Carlito > Carlito syrichta. Next base: position 1,190,806 of record NW_007249756.1, on the reverse strand, counting down.
ATCCAACTTAAGTCTAGAATGATTTCTGAGATCTTTAGCGTCATTCCATCTGCAATGACCCTTTTCCCAAATAGAGTCACATTTATATGTTCTCCACGAATTAGGTCGTAGACCCATCATTTGGGGGAAGACACTATTCAACCCACAACACTGAAGATGCATTCTTTGTCAGTGCAAGGATGTGCCCTTGGATATTTAATGAATCTTTGTCAGTGGACTGGCATTCCTTTAAACAGCAGAACAGGGTTGGACTGGATTCAGTGTGAGGAGACTGTAGGATGTAGAGTCTTTTCAAGTAAGCTGCACTTGGAACAAAAGGAATTATGTAATTTATTGGACAGAACTTATAAATTCATTTTGCTAAGTACAGTGTATCCTGAACTCTATTGACAGCTTTCCTGATAGACTCCAAGGCTGGAAAGTTGAGATTCCCAAAGAAAGTCAACCACATGATATACTTTGTCATTCATAATAGACTTTGTTGTTTCTTGTTTTGTTTTTTTCTCTTGAAAATGGAAAACTGAATTGATCCAGTTGTACATTTGACACTCTGAAAGCTCTGAAAGACTGAACTTTCGCGGAATAAATAAAAGTGCATTTAAAAGTAAGCTTTCCGCCGGGTTTGGTGGCTCAGCCTGTAATCCCGCGCCTTGGGAGGCTGAGGTGAGTGAATTGCCTGAGCCTGAGGGTTCGAGACCTGCCTGGGCAACTTGGTGAGACCTCATCTCTACAATAAATCAAAAAAATTAGCCGGGCATGGTAGCGTGCGCCTGTAGCTCCAGCTACTTGGAAGGCTGAGGCGGAAGGATTGCC
>NW_007249756.1:1183956-1189903 GCF_000164805.1 Carlito syrichta | reverse complement strand
CAAAAAAAAAAAAAAAAAAAAAAAGTAAGCTTTCCTCAAATAAATGGAAGAGAGACAGTAAATAATAGACTTCTAAGAATTTTTAAAGAATGCTTAGAGGTGTTCCCCGCCCCCACCTCCCGTGAAGGTCAGAGCTGCTTCCCCCCTCCCATGCACAGGGGGATATATAGATGTAGAAAAGCCAGGGCAATAAATGTTAAGTCAGTTTCCTCAACAATACATGCACAGAGGCCCTTTTCTCTTCCTCTCACTGAGAAGCACAGCCACCCACGTATTCCTGCCACTCTACCCAGTGCTTTTCACGGTGGTAGGTTGCTGGGAGAGCAGTGACTCACCGGAAATGTTCTCCTTTCTAAAGTAAACAGCTAGAATGAAATCATGTCAGCACCATTTACCAATTTTAGTTTTAATTGGCTAATATGCCTTTGATCACTGAAGGGGAAATAAGTGAACGGGGGCCAGCTCAAGTTTAAGGACCTGCATTATTATCTTGTACATTAGTTTAGTTCATTTTCTACTATCCACCTGAAATGCAGTTATTTATTAGCATAATATGGTTACAGATCTATCTGCAGGGCTTAAAGATGGAAATTGAAACTCTGTGATGATTTAGTTGAAAGTTACTGGAGCATTCATAAAGCTGTCAGAATTACAAGAGAAACCACATTAAGAAAACGCCAGCACTAGTTGCTATTAAATGGATATTCAAACATCGTCAGCACCGTCATCCACAGCAGGCCGGGCTTATTTATAAGCTCCTGTACAAGGGGATAATGATAGCTGCAGGTTCAAAGGAGAGTGGATCAGAGGAATGACATTAGGGAGAGTGATCACATGTTTTGAAACATAAATCAGAAAATAGGACAAAGGATTTTCCCCAGGTTTGTTAATTTACTTATATCTTGAAAAAGTATTCTCAATAAATCACATTTATGAAAAACAATAAAATGAACTGAAAATGCACAGACTCAACTTTTATTCATTCAACAAATGCTTATCGAATGCCATTGTTATGTCAGGCACGGTTTTAGTGGTGGATACAATCTAGGCTAAACAGACAAAATACCTGCCCATCGATGGAATTCACTCATTCTGCCAACAAATATTGATGGAGTGGCTACTGTATACCAGGAATGTGCTATGGTTGATATTCTGTGAATTTGCAGTCATATACATTGGTGATCACATACACTTGAGAAACGAGGTATGACTGAGACTGACTTTGAGTAATTCTGGGACTGCCCACCTGTCACCCTTGGCCAGTCGAGCTAGAGCTCTGTAGACTTGGGCCTCCATACAGAGAGCTGTCCTGAGTTGAAATGAGTAGCTCCTATTTCCATGGTTGCCTACATGGCTACAGCCTCAATATCGATGGAGCTGGAAATCTGTCTGAGTGTGATGCTGGCGTCCCTGGAATAATGCCATGTACCCTGGTGCTGTTGATCTATGGCATTCCTGTGAATGTGTGCCTTTTTCAGCACATGAGTGCAGGTTGCTTGAGCCCCAATTGTCACAATGTTTATAGTTAGTTCTTTCAATTCTTTTTCTCAAGGTCCATGGCCTCTCCCTCTGTAATCATGTTTTCACCTGGCATGTCTGTACCTGGTATTCTCAACTCCACATAAATCCTAGGATATAAGTTCATGTAAAGGATTAGAGGCATCACTCTCTACTAGTTGTGGGGCCCTGTACCTGGACCCACCAGGCTAAAATACTCTGTTACACAAACATTTATCTTTTTTGTTGTTGTTGTTTTTTTGTTTTTGAGTTGGAGTCTCACCCTGTTGCCCAGACTGGAGTGCAGTGGCTGCTCCTGGCCACTGCAGCCTCGACCTGCTGGGCTCCGGCGATCCTTCCGCCTCAACCTTCCAAGTAGCCAGAACTACAGGCGCACGCTACCACGACCAGCTAATTTTTAAATTTTTATTATAGAGATGAGGTCTCGCTGCCCAGGTGGGTCTCGAACCCGTGGGCTCAGGCAATCCACTCACTTCAGCCTCCCAAAGGCACGGGATTACAGACTGAGCCACCAAGCCCGGCTAAACATTCATCTTTGAAAACAAGATTGCCTGTGAAAATCTGGGGCAAGTGATCTTGGCCAAAACTGGGGCAGGTGATCTTGGCCAAAACTGAATGACACAAAGTTCAAAGTAGAACAGCTAGTATTTTACAGAAATAAACAGGAAGATGAAGCAGGAGCCAATTACAAATGCAAGAAACAAATTTTGGTATGAGCCCTATACCTTGAGATCAGGTTGAAGTTAGGGTATAATAATTAAAAACATGGAAATTTGCATCAAACATGAAATTAAATTGGTAAAGATCTAAATGATCTATATTCTGACAAAGGAGAATTACAACTTTTATTTGTTCTGCTATTCAAGATACAAATACTAAGCTCCTGCTCTGACATAGACATGCATTCAGCACTGCACTGGAGATACCAAGATGAATAAGACCCTTTTCCTGCCTTCAAGCAACTAAGTATCTAAGGCACGGATTAGCAAAGTTTGGCTCATGGTAAAAATCCAGTGCTCCTCCTGCTTTTCTATGGCCTGTGAGCTAAGAATGGCTTTTACATTTTTAAACATGATTGAGAAAAAACTCAAAAGAATAATACTTCCTGACATGTGAAAATTTTATGAAATTCAAATTTCAATGTTTATAAATAAAGTATTATGGGATCACAGCCAAGCACATTTGTTTGTGTATTGTTTGTGGCTGCTTTCCAGCTACAATGTTTGAGCTGAGTGCTTGGGACAGAGACTGTATGAACGACAAAGCCCAAAATATTTATTTGCCCCGATCTAAAAGGAGGAATGACACACACATGACTTATGTGAAAATATGGCAGTAAAGATGTACTCAAGGGTATTCCTGGAACATTAAGGAGGGGATTATAAAAGAGGCACAATCTTTAGTTTCCTTCACATCACTAAAACTAATGTATAGTCAATATAAGAATTTTTTTTTTTCGTTATAACCTAAGAAGCCAAAGGGACAAGGAAAAGAAACATGATTATATTTCCAGCTTAACTATTGTGTTTTACTCATTTTTATTGGTAATAATATTTCAGTCTTCTCTTAATACTAGGTTACACATACAGGTATACATTTTGCCTTATGTGGTATTATTAAAACATTATTTGTTCAACATATCTTGCATAGGATGAAGTTTAGAAAGTAGAGAGTCTTTCATTGTTAAGTTTTGCAGTCTGAAAGCCATGATCTGGGACAGCTTGGCAAGCCTGGGTCTCTGGACAGGGTTCAAATGGCAGGTCTCCCAACAAGGCCTGAGAAAAGAGTGTGCTCTCAGAGGTTTCTTTTTACTGGACTCTAGGATGGGGAGGGGTAAACCTCAGATGCCAGTAGGACAGGGTTTTACAGTGGCAGTCAGCCATGCATGAGTGGCCTCAGAGGCATTTTTTAAGTGGAACTTCACCCATATCTGACCCAGGATTGCTGAGCAGAAAAAAACAGATCTGGGGCTTTTGCTTCCCATTTTACTCTTTCAGTTTTGGCTTTCTCTGGTGAAAATGTAACTCGTACTCTGCTGGGCAAGTGGTCAAGGACATAGGCCAGTGGTCCACATAGACTCACTGAGAGGCAAGACAACATTGGTTGTGGGGTAAGAAAGCTTGGATTTGAATCCAAGCACTGTCATTTAGCAGCTTTGTCACTTTGGGAAATTTACTTAGCCTTTATGCTTCAGTGAGTTTTAAATGGGGAGAATAATTGCAGCTGTCTCATAGGGTTATTGTGAGGATTAAATAAATTAATTCGTGAAAACCATTTAGGACAATGCCAGGCACAAAGGTGAATACTTCACATTCGCGAAGATGAGGATGATGATGAGGGGGGTGATGACGATGGTGGTGGTGGTCATGATGATGGTGATGATGACGATGGTGATAATGGTGATGATGACAGTGATGATCATGACGATCGCTTTTTCCTCTTGGAGTCACCAGAACCAAACCTAAACACTATTTTAAGGATCTTAATGTTTTTTCTGGCATAGCATCTTCATAGGGGGACTCTGCTGTCTCTTTTTGTTTCTCTTTCTCTGAAGTCCTCCTCTGAGTTCTGGGTTCTCCCATGTCTATTCTCTTATTGTCTTACCTTCATCTTTTTAATCTTGACTACAATGATTTAGTATATGTGCTCAAGCTGCTAACTTTTATTACCAATGGGAGGGGCAACCAAGTGGGGTGATTAAATGCTCTATAGCAATGCCACTGACGATCCAATTTCTGTCTTAGAGCATCAGGCACTTCTTCTGCAGCAAAAACGGTGACCAATAAATATTTGTTGGATTGAATTGAATTCTATTCTTACTCTGACAGTGATGAAGAACCCATTCTAAAAAATTTATTGCTGCCTTATATTAGCCTAGAGCTTGAGAACTGGACAGGTATTCATTTATTTACATTTAACTACCCAATACGTTTTAACTGACTCTTGCTCTGGAAAACAGTTTGGAATCTCTAACACCGGTTTATAACAAGGTATGCATTATGGCTTTTCAGTCAGATTGATCCTTATGCACAAGTTTCTGAGAGTTTTGCTGTAAGTGTATCCTTTCTAGCCTTCTTATCTGTTACCAGATAATTTGTTGTTGACTCAGCTTCCTTGTCTTCCTTGCATTGAACTGCCCGCCTTAGTTTCATAGATACTCACAAAGGTCTGACTTTGGATGATAACAGAGTGAGAGTTTTAGTTCTCTATTTCTGTGTAACAAAGGACCCCACACTTGAAAAAACAAATATTTATTATCTTGCAGTTTCAGTGAGCCAAGAAACTGGAAGTAGGTTAGTTGGGTTATTATGACTCAGGAACTCTCATAATGCTGCAGTTAAGATGTCAGCCAGAGATGCAGTCATCTGAGACTCAATTGGGTTGCAGGGTCCACTTCCAAGAACATGATTACTGCTGTTGGCTGGAAGCTTCAGTTCCTTGCCATGTTGGCCTTTCCACAGGCTGCTCACATGGAACAGCAATTGACTTCTTCTGGACTGACCAAGGGAGTGTCTAACATGGAAGCCACAGCTTTTATAACCTAATATTGGAGGTGGTATCCTGTCATTTCTGTACAGTGTTAACCATACAGATCAACACTGGCACTATGTGGTAGAGGACTACATAAAAGTATTAATTCCTTAGAGTCCACCTTGGAGGTTGACTATGTAGTTTTCTCTCTGGTCTCTAAAAGTTCTCATCATTTCTACATACACTATACCTCCATTCCTGCTCAAGTCCCCCTGTCCCAAATTTCATCTCATTAAAGAATCAGTTTGAAATGTAGAATCTTGTAATCTAGATCAGGTCTAGGGGAAAATAAGCCTACTCATCAGGTGTCATTCCTTGAATACAGTCCCTCAATTACAGTTCCTCTTCACCTGTGAAACTACAGAAACAATTTATTCCCTGCTCTCTACACCCAACATACAATGGTGGGACAGACATAGGATATCTGCTATAGACATTCCTGTCCAAAAGGGAGAAAAACAAGAGACAGAAAAAGTCACTGGTATTTCATAAATAGCAATTCTGAAATCCAACTGAGCAAATATCAGCTATTCTTTGACTAAGTATTGAGGACTGAGAATAATTCTCCATGATTCTCAGCTGTAGGCTTTGGGGTCCTTCTTCTGACTCATCCTTCCTTTTTTAAAATAAACTTTTTATTTTAGAATAGTTTCAGATTAACAGAAATTTGGGCAAGCTGCTCAGCTTCTCCAAGACTCAGTTTCCTCATCTTGTTTTCTTTGTTTGGAACACCTTCTAATATGTTTTACCCTCTTGCTTCTCCAAACTGGAAAATTCCTACTCAGTTTTCCAGCCACCTTCTCTGGGTTACATTTTCTTTTCTTTTCTTTTCTTTTTTTTTTTTTTGAGTTGGAGTCTCACTCTGTTGCCCAGACTGGAGTGCAGTGGCCACTCCCGG
>NW_007249756.1:1171715-1183895 GCF_000164805.1 Carlito syrichta | reverse complement strand
GCGATCCTTCCGCCTCAGCCTTCTGAGTAGCCGGAATTACAGGCATACGCTACCACGCCCGGCTAATTTTTTTGATTTATTGTAGAGATGAGGTCTCACCAAGATGCCCAGGCAGGTCTCGAACCTGCGGGCTCAGGCAATTCACTCACCTCAGCCTCCCAAGGGCGCGGGATTACAGGCTGAGCCACCGAGCCCGGCTGGGATACATTTTCTAACCAACCCTTGCTCAAGATGGAAATTAGGTTATCCTGTCACATATTCTTGTACCATTTAGCCATGCAAACAAACACAGTATACTGAGATTATTTTTTTCTTGTCTCTTGTCTGTTATTTTTTTAGCACTTCGAGGGATGAGATTCAAATTAATATCGTCAAGAAAGAAGGCACTTCAGTATTTCCTGAATAAATTGAATATGTTAAATTTTACTTTTAAAAATAAACACACAGTATAAATTCATGTAATCACCATCACAGTCACTTTCTATCTCTTTCTCTACCTCTAAACCCTAGCAACCACCAAATTATTCTTCATCACTACAGTGTTATCTTTTGTTATATAATGTCATATAATGTCACGAATGTCATATAAGTGGAACAATACAGTATACAACCTTTAGAGACTGGTTTCTTTTACTAAGTATGATGCCTTTGAGAGTCATCTAAATTGTGCAGTTCAATCATTCATGCCTTTTTACTGCTGAGTAGTATCCTGCAACATGAATGTACCATAGTTTCTTTACCCATTCACCCACTGAAAGAGACATAGATTGAGCCCATGAATAGAGCTGCTATAAACATTATGTAAACAGGTTTTTGTGTGAACATAACTTTTTATTTCTCTAGGTTAAACATATTGAATGTTATTTCCAGGTCATGTAATAAATAAGTTCAACTTGATAAGAAACAGCAAACTGTTCTCCAGGATAACTATATAATTTTACAATCTCACTAGTAATACTCCTATGTCAGTGTTTCAGTTTCTGTGAATCTTTCCCAGCACTTAGTATTGTCAATATCTTTTTAGCCATTTTAATACATGTGTAATAGTATTTCATGTGGTTTTAATTTGTATTTCTTTTTTTTTTTTTTTTTTGAGTTGGATTCTCACTCTGTTGCCCAGACTGGAGTACAGTGGCCGCTCCCGGCCACTGCAGCCTCGACCTGCTGGGCTCCGGCGATCCTTCCGACTCAGCCTTCCAAGTAGCCGAAATTACAGGCACGTGCTACCACGCCTGGCTGATTTTTTGATTTATTGTAGAGATGAGGTCTTGCCTGCCCAGGCGGGTCTCGAACCTGCGGGCTCAGGCAATCCACTCACCTCAGCCTCCCAAAGGCTCGGGATTACAGGCTGAGCCACCGAGCCCGGCTAATTTGTATTTCTTTAATGATGTTGAACATTATGTGCTTGTTTGCCATCCCTATATTCCCTTTATAACATATATATCAGTTCTTCTGCCCACTTAAAAATTTTATTGTTTATTTTCTTACTGTTGAGTTTTAAGTGTTCTCTATATATTCTGGATACAGATCTTTTGTTGCTTATATATTTAAAAATATTTTCTCCAATCTGTATCTTGTCTTTTTATTATCTTAGTTTCTTTTGCAGAGCAAATTTTTTAAATTTTGAAGAAGCCCTATTTATCTATATTTTAAACCCTATTTATCTACCTTTTTGGTTATATCCATGAACTTTTGGCCTAGAGATTTTCTCCTATGTTTTCCTCTAAATGCTTTATGATTTTGTATTTATGTCTGTGATCTGCTTTGAGTTATTTTTGTATAAGACATGATGGATAGGTCAAAGTTCAAGTATATTTTTAGCATGTGAATGTCCAATTGTTCCAATACTAGTTGTTGAAAATACTAACCGTTCACAATTGCAATACCCTTGTAACATTCTAAAAAATCAACTGGCCATGCTTCTGAGTTCTCTATTCTGTTGAGTTTATCTATGTCTATCTCTTAATCATTACCAAATGGTCCTGATGACTGTAGATTTATAGTAAGTCTTATAATTGGGTGATGTGATTTCTCCAGATTTTCTCTTTTTTTTCCTCAAAGTTATTTTTGCTATTCTAGTTCCTTTGCCTTTCCACATACATTTTAGAATCAGCTTACACAAGAGAAAAGTTTTCAGTCTTTCTTAGTTCATTGTGATGTTAGCTATTGGTTTATTATACATACATTTTATCAGGGTTAAAGAAGTTCCATTTTATTCCTAGTTTACTGAGTGTATTTTTTATTAATAGATATCAAATTTTGTCAAAATATTTTCTGTATCAGTTAATGTGATTGTGTGGTTTCATTTCTTTGTTTGTTAATATGGTGGATTACCTTGACTAATTTTAGAATACTGAAGCAGTTTTGCATTCCCATAATAAATCCAATGTAGTTATTATTTTATATATATGTGTGTGTGTGTGTATATATCTATATACTTTTTTTTTTTTTTTTTGAGTTGGAGTCTCACTCTGTCGCCAGACTGGAGTGCAGTGGCCGTTCCCAGCCACTGTGGTCTCGACCTGCTGGGCTCCAGCGATCCTTTCGCCTCAGCCTTCCAAGTAGCTGGAACTACAGGTGTGCACTACCACGCCCGGCTAATGATTTGGTTTATTGTAGAGATGAGGTCTCGCCAAGTTGCCCAGGAGGGTCTCGAACCCACGGGCTCAGGCAATTCACTCACCTCAGCCTCCCAAGGCGCGGGATTACAGGCTGAGCCACCAAGCCGGGCTATTATTATATTTTGACATATGAGTGGACTTAATTTACTAAAGTTTTGTTAAGAATGTTTGCACCTATATTTATGAGGGAGATTGATCTATTTTTTCTTTTGTCTTTAGTATTTGATAGTTTTGTTTTTGTTTTTTTGTTTGTTTTTTTAGTTGGAATTCACTCCATCCCCCAGGCTGGAGTGCAGTGGCACACTCACAGCCACACCAGCATCGATCTGCTTGGCTCAGGCAATTCTTCTGCCTCAGCCTTCCAAGTAGTCAGTTTTGGCTAGACTCATGAAATGAATTGGAAAGTATTCTTTCCTTTTCTATTAGAGATTGTGTGAAATTTGTATTATTTCTTCCTTCAACATTTGATAGAGTTTCCCAGCAAAAACATCTGGACCTGAAAATTTCCTTTTCTGAAGATTTTAAACATTAATTTAATTTTTAAAATAGTTATAGAATTCATTAGGTTATCTTTTTCATCTTAGGTGAATTTTGGTAATTGGTATATTTCAAAGAATTGGTTCATTTAATTTATATTGTCAAATTTCTGCACACAATGTTGTTAGGAGTACCTCTTTATTATTCTTTTACCAGCTATGAGAGTGTTATGAGATATTTCCTCTTTTATTCTTGGTATTGGTAATTAGCACCCTCTTTCTTTTCTTTTTTTTTTGTCTTTCTAAAGATTCATTCATTTTATTTTTTAGGTTCTTCTTTTCAATTTTATTAAGTTTTCCTCTTTTCTTTATTATTGCCTTCTTTCTAATTACTTTAAGTTTACTTTGCTCTTCTCTTTTTACTTTTTTAAGTGGAATCTTTGATTTGAGAACACTTTCTTTTCTAATATAAACATCTAATGTGATAAATGTCTTTCTAAGCACTGCATTAACTGCATCCTACACACTTTTATATATTGTATTTTAATTTTTGTTTAATTCAAAACATTTCATAAATTTTCTTGAGAATTTCTCTTTGGCACATAAATTAATTAAAAGTTTGTTGTTTATTATCCAAGTATTTAAAGGCTTTCTAATTTTCTTCCGGTTACTTATTTTTATCTTAATTATATTAGCATCAGAAAATATACTTTTTATGATTTTGATTCTTCCAAGTTTGGTAAGATTTGTTTTATGACTCAGGATATGATCTGTCTTTGAGCCTGGTTCATGTACACTTAAAAACAATGTGTATCTTGCTGTTGTTGGGTGAAATGTTCTATAAATGTCAGTTATGTTAAGTTAGTTGATGGTGTTCAGTTCTATATCCTTGCTGATTTTTTGCCTACTTATTCTATAAATTATGAAGTTTTCAAGCATAATTGTGGATTTCCCATTTCTTTTTTCATTTCTGTTTTTTTGTTTCATGTATTTTCAAACTCTGTTGTAAGTCAAATATTTATTTTGAATAGAATTGTCAGATTTAGCAAAAACAAAACAAAATACCAGGATCCCAAGTTAAATGTTCATTTTAGAGTAACAGTAAATGTTTTAGTATAATTGTGTCCCATGTAATATTTTATATGGCAGTCCTAATTTAAGATTATGCATTCCTAGTGGATTGATCCTTTTATCAATATGGATTGCTTCTCTTTACTCTGGTATTTTTCTTGACTTGAGGTCTAATTTGCTTGCAGCTAATAGCTACTTCAGTTTTCTTTTACTCCCAGCTTTCCTTTTTTTTTTTTTGTTGGAGTCTCATTCTGTCACCCAGGCTGAAGTGCAGTGGCACAATCATAGCTACAAGCCTTGACCTGCTGGGCTCGGGTGATCCTTCTGCCTCAGTCTTCCAAGTAACTGGAATTACAGGCATGTGCCACCATGCCTGGCTGCCCAGCTTTCTGTTGATTAGTATTTTCATGTCTAAGAACACCAATTAAAAGACAGACATTGTCAGATTTTAAAACAACAGCTATAGCAAGAACTATGTGCTAGCCACAAGAAGTACATTTAAAATATAATATTAATTATATTACATACTAAGCACTATGCCAAATGTTGTACCCTATTTAATCAGTCAAAAACATTATGGTTATCATGAGTTTACTGTTTAAGGTCATTTGACAACTAAATAATGGAATCAAAATTCAAAGTTTAGTGTGACTCCTAAGTTCATGTCTTAACCACTAGGATATTCTGGTTACTTCATCTCTAAGCCAGAAGTTGGCAATTTTTTTTTTTTTGGTTAAGACCAGTTAATAAATACTTTAGGATTTGCAAGTCATGTGATTTCTCTCACAACTATTCTGCTCTGCCTGCAACACAAAAGCAGTTATAGCTAACATATAAATGAATGAGTATAGCTATGTGCCAATAAAACTTGACTTAAAAAAAAACAGGTGGCAGACTGGATTGAGTCTTTGGGCTGCATTTGCCAATTCCTGCTCTAAATTATAGGAGCATTCTTCAGTTCCTGTTTCCTCTGGGTTATGTTTCTCAGGTTCTTGTTTCATAAGTTCACACTGTGTGTCACCAGAGCTAGTGATGAAGCTTAATTCATATATTTTGTTTGTTTGTTTTTTGAGTTGGAGTCTCACTGTCACCCAGACTGGAGTGCAGTGGCAGCTCCCGGCCACCGCAGCCTTGACCTGATGGGCTCTGGCGATCCTTCCGCCTCAGCCTTCCAAGTAGCCAGAATTACAGGCATGCACTACCACACCCGGCTGATTTTTTGATTTATTGTAGAGATGAGGTCTTGCTGCCCAGGTGGGTCTCGAACCCGCGGGCTCAGGCAATCCACTCATCTCAGCCTCCCAAAGGCATGGGATTACAGGCTGAACCACCGAGTTCGGCTGCTTAATTCATATTTTAAGTAGTCACAGATTTCTTGAATCAATTCTACCCTTCTACTTAAGATATGCTTCTCTGATAAGAACTTTTTAAACATATTTTTCTTGCTTCAGCAGGACCTCAGACAATACAGAGCCAGAAGAACAGAAAGGGTGGTTTGCAAGGATCTGTCCAGTGAAATAGGGAGGGAGAAATGTAGACTATATACAGTCAGTCTCCTTTAATTAATCCGCCCGGTTGCTGAGTCTTGGAATCTGAAAGATTATCTAGTCCAAGTTTACACATAAGTCTAGTTTATCAAATCTCTGAATTATTAGTTCTTTCTTGTATGCTTCCAGGGATATGAGACTCTCATATTCCTTGACTCTCATCTTCCCTGGAGATGGAATAAGTAGACCACCCGAGTTTTTGGAAATGCTGTGCACTTAGTGAACAAAATGTTTCTTGTATAATTTGTTTACTTATCCCAGTTCTGGCCTTTGCAGTCACACAAAATAAATGTGATTTCTTCTACTAGACAGTCTGGGATTGTGAATTTATTTTTCACTATAGGGAGGAAAAATCCTAGATCCCACTAACAATATCAATGGCAAATGCACAATACTTAGGAATAAACTTAAAAAGAAAGTTCAGGACCTATGTGAAGAAAATGTCAAACTATTTTTGAGAATATAAGAGAAATTGAAAAACATAAATATAAATAATGAGAAGACAATATTATAAAAATGTTGATTCTTATGAAATTAATTGTTAGATGTGATGAAATTCTCATCCAACACACAACAATTTTACTTTTTTAGAGGGGAATGTTGCAGATTTTTCAAAACGCTGACTGAGGCTGAGGTTAGTTTGAAGGGCATTTATTTGGAGGTGTTCCTGGACTATGAGGGTAGCAGGGTAGCAGCACTAGGCAGAGGGTGAAGGTGGTCTGCAAAGCAGTCCCAAAGAAGGCTTTCCCTGTCCCCGTGGGGAACTCTGGCACTAACTTTAACCCTGAGAGTTATACCAAATTGGGACTAAGGGCTGAAACATTTATAGTGTCCCTATTCTCCTAGTTTGTCATCAAATGCAGACTACTTCTGGAAGGAGGTGTGATCAAGGTGAGGTGCTTCTCAGCTGGGGCATAAGTCTTCATTCTTGATGGAGGATCTGGGTTGCTCATCACAGCATCTGCCACATGGAGGAAAGTGAACAAACTCTCCAACTGAGGAGTTCATAAGAAATAATAAATATGATAGAATATCTGTACAATTTTAACACAGAAGACTAATGTAAGCAGTCTTGCTTCATGGATACTGTAATATACTATGGAGCTATCCACAATCATTCAAAGAATAAGTTATTGAAATGCAAATAGACAGATGGATCAATGAGGAGAACTGGACCCTTGTATGTGTAAGAGCTTAATTCTTAATATATCCTCTCTCCTGATCCAGCAGGGAATGAATGATTATCCAATAAATGGTATCAAGACAAAAAAAATTAGATTCCCTGACTTGCATCTTACATTAAACTTGATTTCAGATGGATTAAAATTTTAAGTATAAAAAAGAAAACAATAGTACTAGAAAAAATATAATATGGGAGTGGAGAAGGGCTTTCTAAGCATGTCCTCAGCCGGGTTTGGTGGCTCAGCCTGTAATACCAGTGCTTTGGGAGGCTGAGGTGAGTGGATTGCCTGAGCCCGCAGGTTCGAGACCCGCCTGGGCAACTTGGTGAGACCTCATCTCTATAATAAGTCAAAAATTAGCTGGGTGTGGTAGCATGCGCTTGTAGTTCTGGCTACTTGGAGGGCTGAGGCGGGAGGATCGCCTGAGCCCAGCAGGTCGAGGCTGCGGTGGCCGGGAGTGGCCACTGCACTCCAGTCTGGGCGACAGAGTGAGACTCCAGCTTCAAAAAAAAAAAAGCATGTCCTCAGAGGCAGAATATATAAAAGAAAAATAATTAACTGTAATTCATAAATCTAGCACAGACTGAAAGCTTACTATGTTATTGGGACTTGATTTCACTTGATATCTAACCCTACAATCAAAGGACTACTATGATCCCTGTTTTATAGATAAGGAAACAGGACGAAACAGGTCAAGTAATTGACCTAAATCCACAAAACAAGAACGTGTAAAAGCTAAGATGTGAACCTATCCTGATACGCTACAAACAAATGCAAAAGACAGTAGCAACCCAGTGGCAAAATTGACTATCCCAACTTTTAAAAAGTCCATTACAAATCGGTATTCAATATCAGAATATCCCATTAGCAAGTTCAGGAACCCAAGGTAAAGAAGAATAATAGTGACCAATAAATAAGTAAGAATAGCTTCAATTTCACAATCTTGCCAGTAAGAAAAAAATAATTCAAATAATGAGAAAACATTTTCCCTCTGGCCCTTAAGCAAAGAGTAAGAAAGCACACTGTCCAGGAATGGCAAGAGTGTAAGGAAATGGCCACGTGCACACAGCTAGTGAGAGTGCTGAGCAGTACAAATTTCCCAAAGAGCTATTTGGCAATAGTTGTCAAAAATATGTGTGTGTGTGTGTTGCCTCTGGTGCTGTAAAAAAAATTTCAATGACTGTATTATATTGTCATCAATGATGATAATGCACATCATTAACCCAGAAAATTGTTTAGATCTTTTTACTGAGTGAAGAAAGGATATATAGTGTCACATTTATGTAAACATAACTACACTATAGCTATAATAATCTGGATGGATATATTCTAAAATGTTAGCAATAGTTATCTTTAGATGGTGCGATTATGGAAGATTTCTCTCTCTTTTTAAAACTAACCCTTGTATGCTTATTTTTCTGCCATAAACATGTATGACTTGTGTAATACAATGCACATTTTGAGCCTCGATATTAAAGTTTTGAGTAGATTTTCTTAATTTTGAAGCCCTCTAGGAAGTAGGCAATAGCATTTTAAATTTCTGTGACAGATATTCCAGCTTGGTTCATGTGTTGGTTTCAACCTGGTTTATTTTTGCGTATGGCTCCTCTGTGTGTGTTTGCTCACTGTACCTAGAGAACTTGCTGTGTCATTTGGTAAGTAAAGCAGTCAGAGAACAAAGCCACCAATGTAATTTGAGTAGGTGTGGATCAGAATGAATTAGGCTGCAGGAAATGGTTTGGGACTGTTTTTCAAGATCTTTACTTTTTTTCAGTCTTTTGTATTCAGGAAAGATTGAGAACCCAAGTGGGAGAGGAAGTCTTTTAGGTTTTCAAGTTTTTAAAATGCAGGTCTCGAAGGCCTTAGACTAAAATTCCTTGGCATGACAGGAACAGAATTTGGTGCAAAAAGCAAACAAATTGCCTTGGCCAAAATATTGTCCCTGTGGTCCCTTCTGTCTCCCCATGTGTCCAGCTCTTCCTGTCCTCCTCCTTGCCTTTTCTCTACTTATTCCTCCACACTCCCTAAACTGCCAGGGCTCTTGAATTTGAACACCTTCCTCCCAGAAAGTGGAATCATCTAGGGAAGTAAGGAAAGAAAATGAGCATTTTGTTTCTAGTTTCCAGGGGCTGATTTTAGTGAGGCCGATAGCTCCAGGGCTTTGCCAAGTTTTTGTTTGTTTTGTGTTGCTTTGTTTTGTTTATTTTTACATACTTGCTTTGTCCTAATGCTGTATCTCTTTCACAGCTTCCATCAGCTCCTCTCCAACACTTTCTCTGTACTCTTCCTACCTCCACAGGGTTCCTAATAGGGTTGCAGTAGTAACCAAGAGGAAGGAAGAATGAGGCACACATGGTAGTGTTGTCATGGACACCATGTGTGTGAAAGTGGGTGGGAGATGATCTGAGGCAGAACAAGCTATGGGACAAATATTTCTGTTCTCTTCCAATTCATTCATTCATTCACATATTTATCCATTTCTCAAGCATAAATTTCATTTTTATATATGCCAGACAATTGTACCAGGCCAAGAAGTAGTAGATAAGCCTACTTCTAGCCCTCAAGTAACTAAGTTTAGAGTCAGAATTCTCAAATAGGAATGCTCATAGGAATTGCTAAAAGACTTTTGCAAGAATACATATTTCTGAGGCCTACTGAGTCCAAATTGCCAAAAAGAAGGTTCAGATATCTATATTTTAATCACATTGCTCAGATAATTCTGTATAGTCAGTGTTGGT
This sequence comes from Carlito syrichta, assembly GCF_000164805.1. Classification (NCBI taxonomy): domain Eukaryota; kingdom Metazoa; phylum Chordata; class Mammalia; order Primates; family Tarsiidae; genus Carlito; species Carlito syrichta. The sequence goes on along the minus strand of NW_007249756.1, from coordinate 1,174,261 downwards.
CTGAGAATCAATGTTCTAAAGCTTCTGTAAAGGCTTTGTGACACATGAAAGAAAAAAATAATTAAGAGCCCATTTGCGCTATAGTTGCTAGGCAGGCCAGCCGTTTCTTTCCCTCTTCTTCCCCCCACCATTTCTCCTTATGTGAGCACTCAAATCTAGGATGGTGTTTCAGTTTTCTCTTGCTGTGTGACCAGCTGCCCCAAAACGTCATGCTTTACAACAATAGTGATTTGTTGTTTTTCATAATTCTGTGGGTTGACTGGGATCAGCTGGATGCTTTTTCTGCTCCCCGTGATGTGGCTGCGGTCACTCAGGTGGCAGCATTTAGCTGGGAGGTCAGTTGAGGCTAGAACATCCAAAATGCTCTCCCACTCTTTCTGCATAGTCTCTCATAATTCAGTAATCTACCATGTGGCAGCTAACTTCCAAGAAAGAAAAGCTGACACTGACAGTTCTTTTAACGCTTGGGCTCAAAAGTTCCAGATCATCACTTGTGAGCATTCTACACATTCTGTTTGTCAAAGTAAAGCACAGGGTCACTCCAGATTTAAGAGAAGGAGAAAAAAATCCCCAACCATTGTTGACAAGAGCAGGCAAAAAATTGTGATCATTTAAAATCCAACATAGATTTAAAAAATACATGTAAACTGTGTGCTGATTTATAAGGTCTCCACACTCATTGACTTCACAGATGACTTCAGGCTAGGGGTCTCAGAGAAGGTTCTAGAAATCGGTCAGCTTAGACCAAGACCTTGGTTGTTTGTCTGGGTGACCATAAATGAAGAATAAAATTTAATAGGAACGGGCTGTAAATACAAGATGGATCGCTCTGTCCTGACTACATAAAAAAAGAACTAAAGATAAATAATGGACAAACAAGGCGTGAGAATGTAATCTAGCCTGTGTGCCAAAGAGGCAAGCATATTGGATATATCTAGAAATTCTAAAGCACAGTAAAACTATGACTAGAATACTGTATCCAGTTTGGCCTTTCTAATTAAGAGTCAGGATTGTTCAAGCTAGGAATAGGAATGATTTCTTGGCCGGGCTCAGTGGCTCAGCCTGTAATCCCAGCACTTTGAGAGGCTGAAGTGGCTGGATTGTCTGAGGTCACGGGTTCAAGACCAATCCGGGCAACTTGGCAAGACCTCGTCTCTACAACAAATAAAAAATTAGCTGGGTGTGGCAGCACACACCTGTAGTTCCAGCTACTTGGAAGGCTGAGGCGGAAGGATCACTGGAGCCCAGCAGGTCAACGCTGGAATGGCCATGAGTGTGTCATTGCACTCCAACCTGGGTGACAGAATGAGATTCCAACTCAAAGAAAAAAAAATAAAAGAAATGATTTCCTTTTTACCTGGACTTGATCAGGGAATCCAGGCTAGCTTGTGCTCTGGGAAATGAGGAATTGGGTGAGTGAAGAAAGAGGCAGTGAAATGCCAGGCACCTGTTGCTTCTGTAGAGCTCCGACTTACAATATATGTCGGTCATGTCACTTTACTGTTCAAAACCCTCCTTTGGATTGTGCTTGGCCATCCCAGCACTTTGGGAGGCTAAGGTGGGAGGACTGTTTGAGCCCAAGAGTTCAAGACCAGCCTGGGCAGCACAGTGAAATCTCAACTCTACAAAAAATAAAAAAAAAAAAAAAAAAAAAATTAGCTGGGCGTGGTGATGTGCACATGTAGTCGTAACTACTAGGGAGGCTGAGGTGGAAGGATTGCTTGAGTCCAGGAATGTTGAGGCTGTGGTGAGCCAGCTTGGGTTATGAAGTGAGACCCCAACTCAAAAAAAAATCCTCTCTTGGTTACCCAGAGTAAAGACAACATCCTTGTAAGAGCCCTCAAGGTCCAGCCTTGTCTAACCTTCCTATCTGACTTTATCTTCCATGAATGTCCCTTTCCCATTCACTTTTACCAGAGTGGTTTTTCACTATTCTTTAGAAATTCTGGCACATACCTGCCTCCAGGACTTTGGACTGGCTCTCCCATTCTCCTGGGCTGCTCCTCCTGCAGACCTCTGCACAGCTTGCTCCCTCATTTCCATTGGGTCTCTGCCGATACTCAGATCATCAAGCTACATAAAAATATAAGCCCCCTCCCCAACTCTCATTTCTCTGCTTTGCTTTTCTTCTTCACTTATCAGCATCTGACATTCCATTTATTTCTTTGTGTTTTTGTCTCACTTCACCCCGTTACTCGCATCTTAGCTTCACGACAGCAGAAGAGCTATTTTATTTCCTCTTATATCTTCAGTGTCCCCTAGCAGTGCCTGGGGCCTTCTAGGTACTCCATAAGGGTTTCTTGAATAAATGAACGAGTCTCTTTGTGAGCTTTAGGGAACGGAACACAAGGTCTGGATCATTGCAGCCTTTCCAAGAGTCCTTACTGACTGGACTTGTGGGCCAGTGTGTTGTGGAGGAAGTAGGTCAGGAGACCCGGCTTTAAGATTCTGCTCTGCCTTGTGACTTTGGGCATGTATTTCTTTTTTTTGTTTGTTTGTTTTGAGTTGGAGTCTCACTCTGTCGCCCAGACTGGAGTGCAGTGGCC
>NW_007249756.1:1158409-1171622 GCF_000164805.1 Carlito syrichta | reverse complement strand
TTGCCTGCCCAGGCGGGTCTCGAACCCGCGGGCTCGGGCAATCCACTCACCCCAGCCTCCTAAATGCACGGGATTACAGGCTGAGCCACTGAGCCCAGCTGGGCACGTATTTCATTTCTTCAAGCCTCATCAGGCACCTCCTCTATAAAACTAAAAATTTAAAGGAATCATAGATAAGAATGTGTTTTGGGAAGAAAATTACCAATGACCTCTGTATATTTGAGGATCCTTCCTGCTGCTCAGGGTGAGAGTATTGTAGTTCACTCTCCAAATTAATTACTTTCTGTCTTGTTGGCAAGGAGGGACATTATCATCCCACTCCAATACTAATGCATAAGGAAGTAAGGTAATTCTGGAATTCTCAGGGGTGATGGGAAGGAACGGGGAGAGCAAGGCAGGTAGAAATGGCAATGCCTTCGATCTCGGAAAATGTGGGTTTTATCACCATCCAGGTGGATTAGAACACATGTCAGGAATACTTAGCAGGGATTTACCAAGGTTTTGAATCCTTCTTCTGGTAGAAACTGTGGTTGTTTTCTAAAATGCTCATGAATATACCAAGAGTAGGAGCTTAGGTGTCAAATTACCTAGCTCTGAGACCACATGTTAGTTGTGAGACCACAGGCAAATTATTTAATCTTTCTAAATCCCAGTTTTGCCTTCCATAAAACGGGGATTTTAGAAACTACCTGCCTTGCCAAGCTGTTATAAAGATTGGATAAAATATGCAAAGTGGCTGGAACACATACATGTTTACTATTATCATCATGATTACTATGATTAGGGGTAATAGTAGAGTACTCATAGTAGTCTCATGTTTACCATTTAGTAGCTTAAATCCCCTAAATCTCATTTTCCAAGTGATAAAATGGAACAATAATCTACATTGCAAGGCTATTATTCCCTCCATGCTTTGGAAGCTGCATCATGGTGTATATCAAAGAACATCGTAAATTGGTGAGCATTACCCGGAAGTGAGTTATTGCCAAATGTTAAGATCCAGTTACTATCACTTTCTCTAAGAACCCAGCTCCATTCCGCCCCTGGAAATATGATGGTCCCTAAGTCCTGGTTTGGCCTCCATCATTTCAGTTCCTCTAGTTGCAGAGTCAGATCATCCTCCAGCTCCAAGGGTACCAAGACCTCAGCCCCAAATACAGGATAGACACAGAGTGTTCTCTTGTCAAGTTTCCTCTGGGACCCCAGAGGCCACAGCAGAAGGACATACTTTAAGAGCTATCACTGCAGACCCTTCTGAGGGTTGTCAAAACTGTCAACAACAAAGGTTGTCAAGTTTTTCTCCCTGAGGTATTTAAAAATGAGTCTTGCCTGAAGATGGAGTCTGAATTACATGACATCTCAAGATCCATCTCATTAAGATTCTAAGTCACTTCCTGAGTTTGTCTAGCCTTTCTTTCAGAAAGTAAGGCCCTTTAGTAATTAAACATCTGAAGGAACTGGGCATTCATTATCCCGAGCATTAATTCTGAAGGCAGATCAGGGGATTCTGCAGTTTCAAGTCATTGTAGTATATGGTCATTTGATTATTTGCCAGCTGATGGAATTAGAAAGAGATCTTTGAACCCCATCTTTGTTCACATTTCTGTTCGTAGTGTTTCTAAGTATAAAGGTCTTTGATTAACTTGCTGTATGACTGCTGTATGGATTCAACGGGTGCTCTGTTGAATATCCTTTGTAGACATATTTGTCCTCTATGTGATATAGGAAGCTCCCTGGGGACTGGACACCTACTTTGTCCTGTGTGCCTCTGTCACTACACAGAATGTAATGAGTATGCAGTAAGTGTTGTTTTAAAACAAATTAATACATTTTTAGAGGAACTAATCAATTGATATTGGCCAAATTTGAAATTGCTTGTAAAACATTTCAGCATACAGCTTGAATTTCCTTCATGGTTTTCTACCATTTGAAAACAAAATAATGGCCAAACATTTTCAAGTAGATTTTTCTGGTAATTTAGAACTAATATTAATAAAATGAAGTGCATTTCTGGAGTTTGCAGAGGTCATTTCATCAAGATAGGTTTATCTGTAGAGGATAGAATTAGAATCTTTTTCCAGACCAGTCAGTAAATGGAACAGACAAAGGTCTAATTCTGTTAGCAATGAAAGTAGGACTAAAATTCATGTTCCAGTCCTGTGTCTTGTGCTTTGTCATTCAGTGAAGGTGTAAACATCCAGCAAAAAATTTACTTAATTAATATAGATCTATTTTTCTGGGCCAGGACTTTCTCGAAAGATGTTGGTAGACTGAAGTCATGAGATTTGAATCCTGATTCTGACTTTATTTAGCACTGTGTACCTCAGATTTGTAGATATGATGGAGGTGCTGTGCAGAGGGGAATCTCTAATATCCCAAGACTCAATGCTGGGCCTCTAGTAACTCACCCACCAGAGAGCAGAAACAGCAAGGAACTTTATGGCTCTGATGAAATTTCTTGAGACCAGAGGTCTTCATATTGCCAAATACATGAGAAATGTCAGTGAATTATCTATTGCCTTGCCTGGGATTCATGGTAGTTCAGGCAGTGGCCTTGCAGACAGATGAGCATGGTTCTTTTCCACTCAATTTTACCACTTTATGTAGGTTAACTTTTCTAAGTCTCACTGTGAAACAATCCTATTTACATTTCATTGAAGATGGAAATGAAAATAGTGCTCACAGCACAAGGTTGTTGAAAGGACTAAAATGATGAGGTATGTAAGATGATGTAAGAAGCACCTGATATATAGAAAGGGCTAAAAAAAATAATATTTGCTATTTTGGTGGTGAAGGATAGAGATGAGGATAACCGTGATGAGTCACTGAAAGAGACAAGGGCGTCAGTTTTCTTATCTGCCTCTTAGATTGCCAAGAGGATTAAGGAATTTCATTTTTGTAAAAGTATAGCAGAGTACCTGGCACATAGAAAGTGCTATTTAAGTGATAATTTTCAAAATGATAATAAATTAAAAGTTTCCCACACTCTCCCACGTAGATCAAGGTTCTGTTACATGAAAACAGCAGAGGAGGAAGCTGTTTGCCGCCACTGAGACATTTTCTGGGCAGCATCATTCAGTTTCATGATCAAGAAGGTACAAGACATTCCCTCCTGGATGTGCTGTTGTCTCTGAAGACAACAGGTGCTCTGTCTGCCGTAGTGCTGACTACCAAATAATTCGTCCTTTTCCCCTTTCCTCATGCTCCCCCTTCTTTTGTGTTCTTTTGTGTGCATGTGTTCTTTTTTTGGTATTCAAGCTACTTTTCCTCTGCTGTGATCTTCCCCTCACATCTGCTCTTATCCCTCGCTCTGCCGCTAAGCCGCATGAGTCATGAGGGCCATTCTGACAGAGGTGCAACTGTTCTTTGGCAATCAAAGAGCTGCTCATGCCCTGCTCAAAGTCATACGGTAATGCTGCAAATGCCAGCTCAAATGCCAGCAAAAACCAGACCCCCTTTCATCTCTCCCTTTTGAAGAAATTCTTTGTAGAGCGCTCCTTATGAATACTGTCTTAAGACAGAGTGCATTTTTACCCATTTATCTTGCTTTTCTTTCCCATTTTCCACTTATGGAGAGAATGGAAAGTTGGGATCTGTGAGAAAACTTGCTCAGCGGAGGGATCCTCCCAGGACCCCCACCTCTAACTTGGGTACAGAATTGAGGTGATTTCTAGCAAGTTTATCCCATCCACTGGATTATCCAAGAGGCCTTATCTGCTCAGATTTCATTTGTACCTTAGAGGCAACTCATGGAGTTTTCCTAAAAGTTTGTGGACTTGTCTTTAAAATCAGTGAGTGTACAGGTTCATATGAAATTTGTGAATCTGAGTTAATTTTATCATAACAGATTTTGATGTTTTAATCTGGTTTGCTGTGAACTACTATGCTATCTCAGGCTCAGAATTTTATTTGGGAGAATGTTGGATCCTGGGAATAACCCCAGCAGTCTGTTTTTCTGTCAGAACTTTTATGAGGCGCTTTTCTCCTCCCATAAGTAAACACTCGAAAATGAGATCAAGATTCCTTCTAAGTTCCTAGTGTTTAATTCCTTATTTTTAGTTATTTGTCTTTTACATCCAGCCTAAATTAAGGCTTAACACAGAGGCAATAATGTGGGAGAAATTAACAGAGCTGGTGCCTCCCTAAGACAGGGTCTGAGTGAAGAGTCCCAAAGGGAAATAGGAAGAGCCTGAAGGATGGGTATTTTGGCCTTTAGTTTTATTTTAGTTCTAAACAGGTTTTTTTTTTCTTCTCCAGGTCCAGTTGTGCCACTGAGAAATGTTGAGTGGTTGCTGAACCATTCGAGGAGCAACAGATCATTGTTTTTTCCCCAGGCTTGACCCCAAATCTAGGCTGAGAATTTCTATTAAGCACTGACTGTGTGCAAGCACATGGCATACATTATTTCTAACTTTTGTAAAAGCTTCCTAAAGTTTTATTTTCTTGGTTCTTCAGGAAAAAAAATTGAAGGCCCAAAATTCTCTGTAATTTAACCAAGTATGGCAGATGGAAGTTTCCACAATATTTCCAGCAGTGTAGGCTCATTCAGAATCCTGACACTCTCTCATCCAGCGATAAAGTACAATTCTTCACTCCTTGAAATTTGGTTGGTCTTTATGATTGCCTCAGCAAGTAGAATGTCATAGAAGTGGTGCTGCATGACTTCTCAGGCTATGTCAAGGAAAGGTAACATTTTCTGTCTGGCTCTTTCTCTCTCTCTAGGAATATTTACCGCTGAAACCCAGCCACCATTTTGTGTGGAAGTTCATGCCACATGAAGAGGCCACGTGTGGATGTTCTGGGCAACAGTTCTGGCTAAGGTCCCAGCTAACATTCAGCACTAACTGCCAAACCTTCCAAAGATGCCAGCCTCCAGTCAGCCTAGAGAGGCAGAGATAATTTGCCCTTGCCAAGTCCAGCCCAAATTGCAGATCCATAACCAAATAAATGCTGTTGTTCTAAGATACTAAGTTTTAGAATGGTGTTATATAGTACCATCTTTGTTTAACTGGTCATTGGATAATCCAGGATTTGAACTTAGATCTGTACCACTTTCTACTTCTCTTAACTGGTTCCACTGTCCCACATTCTTATTCTCCCAAGTCTTACTCCTCTTCTTCAGCCTGATATTCAGAGACATTTTGCTTCTCCTTGTTGTAGGTGTGTTCATTGCTATTTGGCCCTTAATTAACATCTGTAGCCATTAATATTCAGAAACCTAGGTGTCAGCACATACATTCCTGATAGAAATCTACCTTATGTACTTGCAAGAAGCTTTCATATTAAGCTGTAGCTCTTGTCAATGTTTCCTAAGGGTGTAATAAGAAGTCATTACAACAGCCAGTGTATAATGATAAGTGTACAGGCTTTGAAACCTGCATGTTTGGGTTCAAATCCCACCTCCTCCATTTACTACCTATTTACTAGTGTGTATAACTTCTCTGTACCCTACTTTTGCCATCTATAAAATAGGATAACAACAATCCTTTCCTCATGGAGTCACTATAATGAATTAAGGAATGAAGTCTTTAGACCGGTGCTTGGCATATTAGCTGTCAGTGATACATCTTATTTATGGGTCACCTTTAATTTAGATCCATATTTCACCACACATCATTTTTTCTACTCAGGTCATTAGACAGGAGAGAAATGTTTGATTTATCCTACTGGCTGTTTTTCTCTGTGGTTTTGTGTAACCCACTTAGACTTTATGTGTAAGATGGGGCAAATCTGTTAGGCATGTACTCCCTCACCCAGTATAAAAAATCCCCTTCCAGGCTGACCAGAGACTTTGGCATCTTCAGGGTTCAACCTGACCCTTATATTAGCCTCATCCTCTGTTCTGCCAAATGAGAGCTTTTGGTTTCACTGTTAATTGTTTGTAGTGTGTGTGACTAGATGTGTGAACTGAAATTTATTTTGGAAGACACTTAAGAAAATTGGGTAGCTCTCCATAAGGACTCAGGGGAGCCAATGCAAAAACAGCATACGAGGTCAGGGAAATCTTTCTGCCTTAATACTAATAGTACAGAAATACAAATAATTGGACAGAACAGGGTGGCGGCTCACAGAGCATCAACTACTTCACAGGACAATACTGCAAAGAACTTTAGTCAAACCACCTCATTTACAGATGAGAGCCCAGGGGTGAAGCAACTGCCCCATAACAATATCATCTATCTGGACTTTAGAAACCTGCAGCTTGAACATCTTGTGTTCTAGAACACCTGGGCTATCTGACTTTGGAGCGAGGGGGGAGTCCATCAATTAATTTTGATTGTTCTGATAAGATGACTTGGCTTTTTCATCCTTGCAATTAATTTTTGTTCAGTATCTTTTTTTAAAGGAAAACTGAGGTAGACAGGTAGCTGCAACAAAGCGCTGTATATTTAGAAGTGTCATTTGCTGAAACTAGCCGAGTGTCAGGAATTGTATAAAACATATAATTATCTAGTCTGTCTCATGACTTGGGAGGCCTATTGGTGTGATGGCTAAATTAGTTTTATGATATTATTTCTGGCTTCAGTTCAGGTGAATCTGGAGACCCTCGGAGGCATACATGCACATATCTCTGTTTCAGGACCTATCCTTGCTAGGCATGAACAAATGTGGTATCAAAACAAACTATAAATTGAAAAACTTTTCTTGGCCCTTTGTGTACTTCCTGGCTTTTTATATCAGTTATTTGATTTTTATCACTTGTCTGACATGCTCTTGAAGTTGGTGCTGTCTCAATGTGTGCTTTAGATACTTAATGCTTCCTCCATTGAAGCCCATTCCCTCTGAGCATGTGTTAATGAGGTTCTAAGAAGGGAAACTAGATTTTGCAGTACAATTTCAGTTCCCCAGAGAGACGGATGGCATGAAACAGTCAAAGAGGCTCCCTCAAGTACGCTTGAAGAACAGGACCACCAGGAGCTCTGAGTGGAATTCAATCAGGTGGTACTACAAGATAGGAAGGTAAGGGGAGCAATTCCCTTGACAGAAAAACAAATTGAAAGGGAAAGAAAAGCAGAAAGCAAATGCTAGTTTCCAAGATGGGAACTGGGAGTAGAGGGGCACTGCATTTGATCAAATCAAGGTTTCACACTGCAATGGTTTTCTAATATCCTAGGGGAGATTTCTATCTGACATTGGACAGGGTCTTGATTAAGGTGTCTCCTGAGGAAAGAAACTTTCCTTTGTAGGTTTTGGGTGCCAAGATTAATCTCAGTTCAGAAGATGGCACCATTTGGCTGGTTAAAAAAAAATGCATAGATAGCAGGTGATTACGCTTTCTTCCCTTTCCTGTCAGCTTGCATTTAACGGTAGCAGCTCCTTGCAGATAAAAAGTTGAGAGTAGTATTTCATTGTGCACACAAACACACACACACACACACACACACACACACACACACACACACACACACACACACAGCAAACACACAGATGGCGGGGGGAGAGAGAGAAATCTGACCACTGGAGGATGTTTTAGGTGAAGACATCCTTATTATTTTCTCAAAAGTAAAAATTTCACTGTGTAAAGGTACACAGCACATCTGAGGGCTCTTTGAAACATTTTGCCTCTCTGCCCTGATGTTCTATGCATTTATAAGTAGGGAGAGTTTAGATAATTTGAGGGAAAAGGCAAACCTTCCAGATTCCTTAGGTTTTAGCCAGTGAAATAAAGTTCTTCTCCTTCTTGGACAGTTCTAATGTCAGTGATTGCCCAGTTAGTTGAAAAGGAGCCTAATGACTAGGGCAGTTAGTCAACCTGGGGATAAACCCTGGCTACTCCAATTACTTAGCGTGGAACATTAGGAATTTTAATTAACATTTTGGAATACAGTTTCTTCAACTGTAAAGTGGGGATATTTAGCATTGTTGTAGTGGTATTGTAAGGATTTGTGAGATGATGTCTACAACTGTGTAGCATAGTACTTGTCAAGCAACTGGTGTTTGATAATTATTTCTGATTTATAAAAACAGCCTGAAGTATTGGCTAAGGTGGCACTTATGAGAAAGTCATTTAGGAGACAAAACCTGAGGTTATGCACTATTAGCAAGAAAAATACATGAAAGAATGAGCATCACCAAAGCAACCTGATTTGCAATAAAAGGCCTTGGTTCTTACTCTCATCGGTGGGTTTGCACTAACATGTCTACTTTTCAATACAAGATATGACCGATATATGCGATGTATGGGATAATTCATCTTTTCAAAATGCCTACAACAAAAGAATGGACAGCAGGGGAGGTGGAGTGATGGGCATCATTTTTTCTACATCAGAAATGAGAAAGCAAGAGAGAAGGGACCCCCTGCATATGGCTCTCAGACCTGCAGTGGGAGCTGATACTGTGGTGTTTACGGCAACCTACCCAAGCTGGAAGATGGGACTGGGAACAGGGAACAGAGAGAGGCTGAGCTCCAAGATAACTGGGAGTTCATTGATTCAGCAATTTGGGTTGTTCTTGCTAGATGGACTTAACATGCACATCTATAGATGAAAAGTGTATTTTACCAAGATATTGCCCTTTGGCATTTCATCCACTCATTGAATGAGCACCTACTTCTGCTAGGGACAGGCATCTCCCATCTCCTTATAAAGTTTGCATCCCTCCATCCCTCCCATATTCCACACCTAGGTGAACAATATAGTCGTGTTGTTTGCCACCTGAGCCAGATACCTTGGTGCACCCTCGGCTCCTCGCTTTCTCCTACTTTCCATTCCCCAAGAAAACATCTTATTGATTCTCCCTATCTCCATGTTTGTCAACTCACTCATCTCCTCTCCACCAGCACTGCTGTAGCCTTGTTTTTGTTTGGCCTTCTGAAAAGGCCTCCTAACTGCCTTCTTCTAGTGGCTTCCTTATCTAGATCCTCTTTTCTCCTCCCATCAGAGCAATCACCCAGAAATACCACAGCTTTTACCTTCTGCTGAGATCCTTTAGACCCTCTAGCAGAATGACAATCAATTCCCTTAGCATGGTCTAACAGGCCTTTCCTAATCCAGCCTCTCTACCCAGCCTCACCTCCTGCCATACCCCCTTAATGCCCTGCCTCGGGAGCTCTGGCACGTCTTCCAGCTTCAGAGCCTTTGCTGTGCCCTCAGCTGGACTGTCATTTCCTTCTAGATCTCTCTTAAACACCGCTTCCTCTGGGAAGTCTTTCTTTTCTTTATCGCTGTTATGCAATTCCGACTATGCTCTTCATAATCATCCTGCTCTGAATATTCCTCCAGTGTTGAACTAAGCACATGGGACTTTAATTATTTGAGGACATAATATATTCCACATTAGACAGACAATGGTCCTCCCCTCACCCCCCAGGTCAGCAACCAGTCCTCAGTACCTCAAATAAGAATTTATGGAATTAATTAGGAAAATAATTTGAAGGCAAGTACAGTGTAGATACTCTTTTTGAGAGTTGATGGATTTCTTTTCCCAGAATTCTGTCTGATGATTTGTGTGTATGTAAAGAATGTTTCCTTGTTATATATAGTGAGGATAGTAGCTTTGGTGTTGTTCCACCCATTCAGGAGGTGCCTGACTTAGAATAAGAGAAATGAACAAGGTTCTTAATTATAGTGAGGTCACCGGGTTCAGAATCCAGAAATCAGATCCTAAAGGGCAGCCAGTTAGAAAGGTTGTGGGAATTTGAAACCCAGACATGTTGCTGCAGCAGGAAACAAGTGCAGAAAGGAATATGAAACAAAGAGAAAACAAGAGAGAGTAAGACAAGGAAAAGAGGAGATAGTAAGATGGAAACTAGGACCAATTGAAGAGGCAAGGGTTTAGTGCAATGGGCACTTCGTTGCAGCTTTGAGAGTGTAGCCAGTTGAGCTTTTAAATCTGATTGGTATGTCTTCTACATCTTTGCCCATCTTCCTTGAAAAAGAACTTCATTATATTGTCACTTCATCATATCATTTTTTCTTTTATGTAGACTTTATTTTTTAAAGCAGTTTTAGGTTAACAGCAAAATTGAGTCAAAAGTACATAGAGTTCCTATGTGCACATGCACAGCGTCCTTCATTTTCAACTTTTCCTACCAAAGTAGTACATTTGTTACAACTGATGAACCTACATTGGTGTATCATCGTCACCCAGAGTTTATAGTTTATATTAGGGTTTACTCTTGGTTTTGTGCACTCATGGGTTTGGACAGATGTGTAAAGACATATATCCCACATTGTAATATCACACAGAATAGTTTCACTGCCCTAAAATACTCTGTGCTCTGTTTATTCTTTCTTTTTTTGCTCTCCTGGTAATCTTTTTACTGTCTCCATGGTTTTACCTTTTCCAGACTGTCATACAGATGGGACTACACAGACTGACTTTTACTTAGTAACACGCATTTAAATTTCCTCCATGTCTTTTCATGGTTTGATAGCTCACTTCTTTTTATCACTGAACATGGATCCATTGTATGGTTGTACCACAGTTTATTTATCCATTCATCTACCAAAGGACATTTTGGTTGCTTCTAAGTTTGGGCAATTATGATTAAAGTTTCTATAAACATCCCAGTGAAGATTTTGTGTGGACCTGTTTTCAACTCCTTTGAGTAAATACCAAGAAGCATAACTGCTGTATCATACAGGAAGAGTAAGGTTGTTTTGTACAAAATTGCCAAACTGTCTTCCAAAGTGGCTGTACCATTTTGTATTTCCACCAGCAATGAATGAGAGTTCCTGCTTCTACACATCCTCACCAACATTTCGTGTTGTCAGTGTTCTGAGTTTTGGCCATTCTAATAGCTGTACAGTGGTTTAATTTGCATTTTCCTAATAGCATGATGGTGGAGCATTTTTCATATGCTTATCTACCATCTTGTATCTTCTTTGGTGAGGTGTCAGTTCAGGTTTTTTGCTTGTTTTTAAGTGAGTTGTTTGGTTTATTGCTGTTGAGTTTTAAGAGTTCATTGCATATTTTGGTTGACAATATTGTATCATGTATATAATCTTTTGCAAATATTTTCTTCCAGGTTGTTGCTTGTCTTCTCATTCTCTTTATGGCATCTTTCAAAGAGCAGAAGTTTTTGTTTGTTTGTTTAAGTTTTCTAACAAAGTTTATTTAGAAAGTAAATGGAGAGAGAGAGGAGATTCACCTCCTCAAACTGGGGGAAGGGACCAAAGCTAAGAAAACATGGCCTGGTCAGTGCTTAACAAAGTAATGGCCCACAAAGCAGAAGTTTTCAATTGTAGTAATGTCTATCCTATCAATCGTTTCTTTAATGCTGTATCTTGAGTCATCACCAAACTCAAGGTCATCTAGATTTCCTCCTATATTTATCTTCTAGGAGTTTTATAGCTTTGTGTTTTACATTTAGGTCTATGATCCATTCATAGTTAATTTTTGTGAAGGGTATAAGGTCTGTTACTATATTCATTTTTTTTTGCATGTGAATTTGTACATTCTACTTTTGGTGTAAATATTTTATTATTAAAAAATAAATGTGGAGGTCTATGGAAGGTTCTTTATTGTTCATTTTATAATGCTGACCATTACCACTTATCAGCCCCCACTGATACCCACACTACTCTCAAACAAGGTCGACTGTAAAAATATGAGAGGGTATAGTGTTTCTCTGCTTTTTCTCCCCACCTACCACTTTTGACACATTAAATTAAATTTCAGCCTTGGGACAATCTGTCAAAGAAACACAAAATGTCTCTTGCTATGATATATTTGCCAGCAGCTGAGGTTTGAAACCAGGTAGGTATTAATTCTTGCACACAAGCAATTCCTCCCCATCAGAGAGGCTGAATCACTGGATGGGCTCAGCCAGAACTTTTGCTTTATATGGATGCATCTTTGATGTGAAAAAAATATTTTGATACATATATTTAACAATTTGCAGAATTCTTGAGAAATTTAAGGAAATAAAGGAGACAATAGTTTTGGGGGACGGGGTAGATGGGAAGAAAAATCAAATCCAAATATAGTGGTGCTTTCATCAATATTGAAATTGTATGTGGATGATTTTAATAGGGTTATCAACACCTGACTCAGACAGTGTGTGACTGGAGACAGAGTGATAAGAAGAGGTTAGCATATTTCTCTGAGTCATAGCGCACTATCATTCTAACAGCTATCTCTGAGTACAGGAGAGCCCCAGCTCAATTTCTCATCGCCTGTGAAAGATAAGGAGTTGCTTACAGTTGCTCTGATTCGTCACCCTGAGCCAGCAATGGGGGAAGGGATCCCACCTCTCCCTCTCCTTCATGCTCTCATGCCTTTGCTATTCCTCTGAAAGAAAAATCAATATCTAACCCAGAGAACAAATCTAGCAGCACCAGAGAGGCAGCATTTCCCTGGTGTCCGTCTAAAGGAGATATCTTTTGCAGACCCTGGCAAAGAATTGTGAGGTCTGCGGCCAACCTGTGGTTTTCTGTGCAGAGAGGATTCTTTGTGCAATAGGGTCCACGCTATAAACCTCCCCTTTCACTTCCCCTCACTGCCATGTGTCTCCTTTCTGGAACCAGAATTCCTTCCCTGTGAATTCCTTAGAGCTCACTTCAAACCATCCTAGAGATCTGGCTCAGAGCGGAGGGAGGTGTCCCACATTTTTAAAGCAAATGCCCTTTCTTTCCTTCTTATTGTGTTCTCTTTTGGATGAATGATGAATCTGGGACATGGACATGGGTGGCTCAGGTGCATCAGGGAATATATATATTGCCTTGAGGTTTTAAGGCATGTGCTTATTCCTAAACAGAAACTAGAAAGCTGCCTGAGAAAGAAAGCAGTGTGGGGGTTGGCAGGAACTACAGCCTGCAATAACACCAAGAAAGCTGCTGGCCTCCCAGGGCAACTGCTCTTCTTGCTGTGCCGATCAATGATTCCCTTTCCATTTTCCAAATGTTTTTTAAAACATTACTTCACATTATATATACGTATATATACATATATATAATGTGAAGTAATGTTTTAAAAAATATACATATATATATATATGTATGTCTTTTTTTTTTTTTTAGTTGGAGTCTCACTCTGTCACCCAGGCTGGAGTACAGTGACATACGGCCACCGCAACCTTGATCTGTTAGGCTCAGAAAATCCTTCCACTTCAGTCTTCCAAGTAGCTAGAACTATAGGCAGGCGCCACCACACCCAGTTAGTTTTTTTTTTTGTGTGTTGGAGACTCACTCAGTCGCCCAGACTGGAGTGTAGTGGCTGCTTCCGGCCACTGCAGCCTCGACCTGCTGGGCTCCAGCGATCCTTCTGCCTC
>NW_007249756.1:1144683-1158389 GCF_000164805.1 Carlito syrichta | reverse complement strand
TTAGTTTTTTAATTTATTGTAGAGATGAGGTGTCACCACATTGCCCAGGATGGTCTCAAACCCATGAACTCAGGCGATCCTCTCACCTCAGCCTCCCAAAATGCTAGGATTATAGGTATGAGCCACTATGTCTGGCTATACATATATTTCAAACTAGCTAGAAAAGGAGGCTTCATGACTTTTCCCAGCAGTCAGTGAAATGATCACCTTATTCGTTTGACAATGCATATTTAAGTGTCTTTCCCCTTAGGACTAATAATCATGTCATAATCATAATCATTCTAGTTATAGTAATAATAACAGCCACCACCTCATATTGAATGTGTTCTATGTCTAGGCACAGTGCTCAGTGCTTTATATGTCTTTTTGTATTTTAAATTCTTGCAAAAGTTCTTATTGGGAGATTATATTCCCTGCAGGTATCAGAAAATGCAAACAAAAAAAAGTGCAAAATATCTTTAAATTTATCACTTGCTTTTTGTGTGTGTGTGTTTGATTTGAGCCTTTTGTTTTTTTAGAACATACTATTTGATACGTTTGGAACATGTGTAAGATCTATAGTTGTGAAATCAAACTGAAGACAGATTGCCTATTATTATCATTATTTTTTGAGTTGAGGTCTCACTCCATCGCCCAGGTTGGAGGGCAGTGGCACACTCACGACCACCCAGCATCGACCTGCTGGGCTCCGGCGATCCCTCCACCTCAGCCTTCCATGTAGCCAGAACTACATGTGTACTACCACACCCAGCTGATTTTTTTGATTTATTGTAGAGACGAGATCTCACCAAGTTGCCAGGCTGGTCTCGAACCCACGGGCATAGGCAATCCACGCACCTCGACCTCCCAAAGTGCTGGGATTATAGGCTGAGCCACCAAGCCCAACCTGATTGCCTATTTTAAAAGGATATTTATAGGATTAATATTAACAACAACAATAATAAAAGGCATATAAACATCACCATGCACTGGTTATCATTTTAACTTTATAACATTTATTACCTCAATTCCACCATTTGAGATAGATATTAGTATGTCCATTTGAAGATGAGGAAACTAACATTCAGCGAGAGTAGATAACTTGCCTAAATTCCCTCAGCTGGTGAGTTGTGGAAAAAAGTATCTTTTCTCTACTCTGATGATTCCCATAGCAACTGTACTATATGATGTGGTCCTGCCTCATTGACCACAGCTGATTAGTCCAAGCTGGGCCAATCAGGGTCCTTCCCCAGTCAGAACCAGACTGGTCTAATCGCAAAGTACTGTCATCTAGACTTTCTACAAAGAGCTGTGTGGGACAGGTACGAGTTCATTTTGCAATAATGTAGGCAGAGGGAAGAGTCTTTAGAATTGAGAGGCAGGAAGGATGCGGATGCCTCATGGGAGCCACACTGACTGCACTCTTTGGGGCTGAAGTTGTTCCCTCCTGGATGAAGTCTTCTCTGCCTGTAGGTAGCAATTACCCCTGTGATGCTGTATTTATAATGCAGGGGAGGAAGAGTTGAAATTCATAAGCCTAATTGGGGACCAACACTTGAAGATCTGGTTTACTCACTCATAGGGAGATGATAAGTGAGTAAAACTTATCAGTGTCTGCTTTTTCTGGAAAAAAGTATCTTTTCTCTACTCTGATGATTCCCATAGCAACTGTACTATATGATGTGGTCCTGCCCCATTGACCACAGCTGATTAGTCCAAGCTGGGCCAATCAGGGTCCTTCCCCAGGAATTTGGAATTGGAACTTGAAAGTCCCAGCCTCAGCAGGAGCTCTGGGTGTCCCAGGAAGCTGAGAAAACTGACCTGCAGCAAGAGAGAGTCATGCAACTACGGAAGAGCACAGATGAAAGACTCAGGAAAAAGTCCTGGTCTCCTCCTGTGTCCCTGTCCTGGAGATCAGTGAAACTGTATATACAAATGAAATAAAATATGATAAATTTCAATTTTTGTTTAAACTGATTAACTGGGTTTCTGTTATTGGCAGACAAAAGGGTCTTAATTCTGGAGTGCTTAAAGCCCTAGTTAGAGGAGATTAGAAGAGTGCCCTGAAGAGATGGGGGATGGGAGTGTGATGTCCTTGAGGGTTGTGATAAAGAGGCAACCAAAGGAAGCTGCATTTCCAGCATCTCCTAAAATCCTGAAAATCTAAGGATGCAGCACAGTGTTATTTACAGTCTAGTGATGGAATCCCCCACGGGTAGGTGAGGAAAACTCACCCATTGCTTTCTCCTTCACAGTGACTTCTGGAGAGAATGCAAAGGGGTGCCGATGGGCAGGAGGCCAAGGGGAGCAGGGGCAGCAGCTGATCTTACTAGGGAGTCCAGGGTGGGAATGGTGGGGGAGATAGATGGTGGGCACCAGAAGCAGAAAAGCATTGCTACTGAGGCCTTTTGCGAATCAGCGGGAAGCTTGAAGGAGGGGATTTGTAGGGTTTGAGGTTCTGTGATCCACAAGAGGACCTGTGGGAGGATGTACTATGGTGCTGGGATGCTGTAGACTCCTTGAGGTCAGCTGTGGCATTAATACATGCACCTTACAGAAGCTAAGAAGGGCAGAGAATGCATCTGGATTCAAGTGGAAGATAATCTGCACAGCTGACTCGCCAAACTGAAACTTGGCAAAGACTGTGTTTGAATGTAAAGCTCTGTGTTCCTGCTGGCAGCTTCTCTCCACCTAGACTACCTAGACCTGAGACAGGAGACCACAGAAACAGGCACACTCCCATCGTTTCTAAATGTCCTCTACCCTCCTTCCAGGATGGCTCACAATGACTCTCTCTGACCCAGTCCCTGTTGCCACATGCTTCTTAGCAGCAGACAGAAAGCCTTCTGGTTGGTCTTTTTGAGAATTCTCTCTGAGCTTTTGTTTATTTATTTTTCTGACAAATAATAGAGGCTCATCTTAGGAATATGACCATCATCTCTTCCCTGCTTCACACATGCTTCTTGGTACTTTGGAACCAATAAAGATTCAGGGTGGCTGTGACTCCCTAGAACACAAAAGCACCACAGTAAAAGTATGAGTTCTAACTCTGTCATTGAAATAAAGGAAAAAATCAAGGAATCAAGGAATTGAATCAGGTGGGACTCTTCTTACCAGATCTCCACTCCATTTTACTGGGAAAAAAAGAGTATTATCTTTGTAAGAAGTGGCTGAGAAATGTTATACTACACAAAAGGAGGGAAAAAATCTAGAGTCGTAGATATTTTCTAAATAAGAATATTTAGATCCCTTTGAATTCTCTTCTTTTTCTGACAAAGATCTTTGATCTTCTTATAAAAAGATACTTCCATGAGCAGTGTCTTCCACCTTTGTGGTTCCAGGTCAACTTGGTGATGATATGCTTTTGGCCATGTTCATGAGAAAGCTGTCATTTATAAGTCACTGCACACATTTTATACCTGAATAAAAGAGAAATATGCACAGATGTCATGGTGCTTGATTGGATCCGTCTGCATAATGATCTGAGAGTGCTTATGCAAGGTATTATGAACTATTAATGATTTACTCATCTCTGGATTCTAGCAACGTGGCGTATGTTACCTGAGGCTGATGAAAAGCATCATATAAGTGCAAAATGTTATTAATTTTTAGAGAAGGGATGATAAGATTTGAAACATAGCCTAACCCTGGTGAAATACTCATCCTCAAGTAAGCTGCTTGCCGTTCAAATCGCAGTAGCAAAGAGGCTTTTGGCCTCCACTCACATTAATCTTTTAAGCAGAAATGAAGCCTAGAAACTCATAGCTCCAAACAGAGGAGGTGCCTGAAACATATACTGTAGGCATCTCAAGAATCACAGTGGGAATCAAATCTGAAACTATACATGCCAGTCTCTCAGGGTGACCTTCTGGCCAAGGGCTGAGTGTGGTGAGGTGGAGGATGAGGTAGGCTGGGAAGAAGGCTTTGTTTGGCTCTGGGTGACACCTCATCAGGGAAAGACAAGACAGGAATCTCTGACTGATGGGCTGTTAGAGGTTTGAAATGTTTGCCTTGAGTGACCTTAGGGAAAAACACCATCCTCTCTGGCTTAATGTGAATTAAATTTTTCAGTTACTCCAGAGGAAGGAAAGGCAGTGGCTCCAAGCATGCTTATTTGTGGAAAGTAAAATGAGATTAAGCACTTGAGCAGAAGAAATCCTAGCAGCTCACTGATCTCAGGGTATCGCCCCTTGCCACTCAACTGCAGTGAAAATTTGATTTGAGGGTTATGGCTATTTTAAATGGAGAGTCCTGAATCCATCTAAACATGTTTTTATTTGGAGAGAATAACTATACTAATTTGTATATCTTGGGAAAGAAATGAAGCATTTAAATATTATTTTCCTCTCTTAAAGGGAAATGCTACAGATCTCTTGAGTAATGGAAGGAGAATTGAAGATAGGAATGTGAGGTCATCTTGTTGAATGCCATTTTGTGGTTTGCCATATGCATGCACGTGCCATAGCATGCTCAGATTAAAAGTGGGAATCTGGTCGAGTGCAGTGACTCACGCCTATAATACCAGTACTTTAGGAGACTGAGTTGTGAGAATTGCCTGAGCTCACGGGTTAGAGACCAGCCTGGGGAACTTGGCAAGACCTTATCTCTACAATAAATCAAAAAATTAGCCAGGTGTGGTGGCGCATGCCTGTAGTTCCAGCTACTTGGAAGGCTGAGGCAGAAGGATCACCTGAGTTCAGCAGGTCGATGCTGCGGTGGCCATGAGTGTGCCATTGCACTCCAGCCTGGGCGACAGAGTGAGACTCTGACTCAAAAAAAGGAAAAAAAAAGTGGGAATCCTAGGACTAGAAGAAAGTCTCATTGTTTTCATAAAAGTGAAAACCTTGGGGGTCCTTTTCTTCTGTTTGTAGGAGGATAAGAGAAAAAGTGTGTGTGTGTGTGTGTGTGTGTGTGTGTGTGTGTGTGTGTGTGTGTGTTCTATCAGATCAGGGTATGGGCAAGCAATCTTGGTTCTATATTAGAAAGACCATGATGCTGTAGGTGTATTTAAAGTACAGAACCAAGAGTTTTAAATCATCATGGCTTCATTCTTAGGTGCATCTAAGAAATATGCCAAATCCCCATGACCTTGAGGGTAATTTGGACTTAAATATCTGGTCAGAGCAGAGGACTGTTGAGTACATGTAGAGAAGGTATGACCTTGGCACTTTGGAATATTCCTCATCGCCTTTGTTTGAAGATTTGATGAAGAAGGAAAAAAGAAAGGATGAGGGAAGGCAGGTAAAAAAAAGATATTCTATCAAACTTTGATTTTTAAAGTGTGCTGTGATTTAATAATAGAAACAACATTCTATTTTTGGTTAAGGCTTGAGCGGCAGAGACCATATATTCAGGTGTGTAATCTTGAATTTTCAGTCACCAGTAAGACTGCAAAAAAGGGGACTGCCTCAGAGACTGCTTGAGGACATGCAGAGTTGTGAAGTAATGGCCACCACAGAGGTGGGAAGGAAGAGAAGGAAAACCTTTGTATCAGGAAGTCTTTGGCAATAGTCCTTTATGCCATTTAGTTTGTTGAATAACTTTGTGAAATCCCTTACTTAATGATTTTCAAACTAGAGATCAGAAACTTTTCTTCTTAAAAAAAATTTTTTTTTAATTTAAAGATGTGGGGTACAATTCAGGTTAGGTATACAAATGTTCATTATGCAGATACCCTTGTTGATGAGGTGTGCCCCTCCTTCCCCTGGCAGTTTCTCTCAACTGCCAATCCCAAAACACGTCCCCTGGCAGTTTCCTGCTACTGCCAATCCCTTTCTTAAAGTATTATGTAATTGTTCAAGGTCCTCTTATGAGTGAGTACATATGGTACTCTGTTCTTTGTTTCTGTGATAAATCACTGAGTATGATAGGCTCTAAATCCATCCAAGTTGCTGTGAAGTCCATATGTTTGTCTTTTTTTATGGTTGCATAATATTCCATTGTGTATATGAATCACATTTTTAAAAATCCAGTCCAGCTTTGATGGGCAAAATGATCCCCCATGTTTTTGCTATTGTGAACAGAGCTGCAACAAACATGCATGTGCAGGTATCTTTTTGGTAAAATGACTTGAGTTCCTCTGGGTATATTCCCAATAGGGGGATTTCTGGGTCATATGGAAGGCAATTTTTAGTTCTTTCAGAAATCACCATACTGTCTTCCAAAGAGGTTGCACTAGTTTGCATTCCCACCAGTAATGTAGAAGCTTTCTTTTTTCTCCACATCCTCGCCAGCATCTGTTGTTGTTTGTTTTATTAATGATGGCCATTCTTACCTAGGTTAGGTGGTATCTCAATTTTGATTTTGATTTGCATTTCTCTGATGATCAGTGAGGCTGAGCACATTTTCGTGTGTCTGTAGCCTGCCAGTATATCTTCTTTTGAGAGTATCTATTCATGTCTTTTGCCCACTTTCTAATGGAGCTGTTTGTTTTTTTCCTTTCGGCGTGTTTGAGTTCCTTGTAGATCCTAAATGTTAGGCCTTTATCAGATATACAGTTGTCAAGTATTTTTTCCCATTCTGTAACCTGTCTTCCTGCTCTCTTGATGGTTTCTTTTGCTTTGCGGAAGCTTTTCACTTTGATGAGGCCCCACTTGTCTATCTTATCTCTTATGGTAAGGGCACCTCTGTTTTTGATCAGGAATTGGTTGCCAGTTCCAATTTCCATAAGGTGTTGCCTGCTTTTTTCTAAGATTCTTATAGTTTGAGGTTTTACGTTTAGGTCTTCCATCCATTTAGAGTTAATTTTTGTGTATGGTGATAGGTAGGGGGTCCTGTTTCAATCGTCTGCATGTGATCAGCCAGTTTTCCCAGCACCATTTACTTCTTTAGATTATACTGAAATGAATGCTTCAGGTGGGAACACTAATGTTAATGATATTTACCATTTCTTGATTACTTGCTATGTGCCAGTCAGCTGAGAAGTTTAATTCTCACAATAATCTGGTGAGAAGGGTTTCTATGGGTTTTCACTTTTCAGATGAAAGGTTTAAGCTCAGAGAAGTTAAGTGCTTGTTTTTCAGAGTTCTACACAAGACTTATAACTTGGTCAGTGGTCAGCCTGGCTTTTTATTAGTACCCCTAATAAAGGCTACGGTGAGCCAGGCTCGGTGGCTCAGCCTGTAATCCCGTGCCTTTGGGAGGCTGAGGTGAGTGGATTGCCCGAGCCCGCGGGTTCGAGACCCGCCTGGGCAGCGAGACCTCATCTCTACGATAAATCAAAAAAATCAGCCGGGCATGGTAGCGCGCGCCTGTAATTCCGGCTACTCGGAAGGCTGAGGTGGAAGGATCGCCGGAGTCCAGCAGGTCAAGGCTGCGGTGGCTGGGAGCGGCCACTGCACTCCAGGCTGGGCGACAGAGTGAGACTCCAACTCAAAAAAAAAAAAAATAAATAAATAAAGGCTATGGCTATTCCAAAATGATAAAACTTAGAATGTAACCATATTTCTACTGATATGTTTTTAAGATTGGAACTAGGTAATGAGAAAAAAAGAAAGGATGAAGAAAAAAGGAAGATGAAAAGAAGGAAAAGGAGAGGAGAGGACAAAAAAGGAGGAAAAGGAGAAAGTGAAATGACAATGGTGTCCTATTTGGGGTATACCTAACAGAAAAAAATTATTCATTGTTTATCTGAAATACAAATTTAACTGTGTATCCTGTATTTTACCTGGCAATTCCAACTATGTTCTAGACAAAAAGCATTTTCCATATATAATCTAATGTGAGTTGTATAAACCTACCAAGTAAGGACCATAAGCCCTTGTTTTCTAGATGAGGAAACTGAGACTCAAAGAGATGAAAAGACACTGAGACTCAAAGAGATGAAAAGACTTATCTAAGACCACACAGCTGGGGAATGATGGCACTAGAGTAAGAACATAGGCAGAGCTCATATACTGGATTCCTAGATAAAGGAAGAAAACTGAGCAAAGAAAGCAAGCCAGAATATTTTAAAACAATTAAACAGAAGCTTCAGTGCAAGGAAAGAGAAGGCAATCAGCAAGACCATGGTCCCCAAAGATTGCCAGCAACTACTTCATTGTTGGTAAGTAACTTCCTTGGGGAGCTCTGTTTAAATGGTAATCCCAGATATTTGACAAAGGAGACCCCCTCTCCATTCCCTGTTGACAGAGTAAATTAAAAATCTTCATATATTCTGAGTATAGAAATGAAAGCTTTGTGCTAAATCTCATAAAAATGTGCTCTGAAGATGAAAAAATTGCATTCAAACCTCAGCCGTCTACATTAATTATGAGAAAGGACAGTGGGAATAGAGAAAAATATGAATTGTGAAACATACCTATGTGCTGCATGTTAAGGGAGACACTAATAAACCAGAAGGAATGTGTGACCAGGCTGCTGGTGGTGAGAAGAGGGTGTGCTTAGAATGGGCAACAAGGCCTTCGACATTGTCTGAGAGAAAGAAGGGACTGGGTGTGTTTCACCTGGAAATAGACAACAGAGGAGAAACACAGTAGCTATCTGAATTGTATGAAAAGCTATCCGTTCTAAGTTCTAATGGCTAGAAGTCTATTACTCCAAAAGATAGAGCTAGGTCAGTAAGTGAAAGTGTTACAAAAGTAAGTTTCTAGTCAACACAGATTCCCATTTTCTAGTAAACAAAGTAGTCTAATGGTAGAACCCTGGGAATAGTTGTACCTTGTTACATTACAGGCCTTCAAGTTGAACCTGAATGTCAGACCATCTGGGATGTCATAGGGAAGACTTCTAAACTGAGTGAACAGCTCAGTCGGTCCCCTGCATGTGCATACACACACACACACACACACACACACACACACACACACTGTATATATACTTAAGAAATTGTACTTGACTACAGATGAAACTTGGAAAGCTAAAATGTCTCTTAAATCCATCATTTCAGGTCCATCCCCAGTGCCATCCTGCCTTGACCTCCCCCTCTTTCCTGGATTACTGTCTAAACCTTCTAATGAGTTTTCCTGTTTCCAAATTCTCCTCTCCATAATCTATTTTTCACATAAACTCTGGCATATTATTTTCTAAATTCAAGTATATTAATTTTATTCTTTCACTGAATAGTCTTCAGAAGCTTCAATCATCTATAAGGATTGCATTTTAAGTGTGTGGACATGACTGATCATGGCCACCATGGTTCCAGCTGTTACCCCTTGACTTCTGGTGTATTTGCAGTGTCACGGTTCCTGGCTGGTCAGTTCCCTGCCTAGCCATGCTGCTCTTGGCCTCTCTTCCTTCACCTACATTGTCTCTCTTTATGAATTTTTTTCTTTCCTTCAAAACCTAGCTCAGATTTCATTTTCTTCAGGACACCTTTCCTGATGGTCCCAGATAGAGTTCATGGCTCCTTTTTGCAGGCGTGAAGGCACACACTTCTCTTGCTGTGAAGTTACTTCCATTACATGTGTCTCCTGCCCTACTGTAAGCCTCACAAAGGCAGAGACTGAGACCACAGTGCATGAAACAAAGAAGGCACTCGTAAATACAGAAGAAACTATCAACACAAAACCTTTGGAAAACTAAACAATCTGTGCCCACCCCAACATTTGTGGAGCCTCAAACTAGAGTACAAATTAAAGTTCACATAACATATGTCTAAATATTTAAAAATTATAAAACAGCTAATAAGCTGTTCTGTAAAATACCCTTTTGTGGCAATACCAAGCTTCGTTTTTTTAAATGACTGAAAGTCTGTAAAATACTAAAAGTCTGTAAAAAGATCACTGAACTTAGTTATTAATGTCCATGTCTGAGAATTCTCCTGATGAAGTTGGTGACAATTGCATGAGAATAAAATGAAAACATATATAATGCATAAATTACCATACATTTATTCCATGAAATTTATTCTCTTCACTTCAGCAAAGTCACTAATTATGTGATTTTCACTTAATTTAGGTCCTATTTATAGTGACCATCTAAACAATTAAAATCTAATTGTATTTAAACTATACAAAATTTAAATATATTTTTATAAAAAGGGTAAATAAACATCAAAGTAAAAATTTAAAGTTAAAATATAGTTTTTCATAATATTTTCAAAAATTTTAAATGAGATCACTGAAATAAAGCTAATCCTTTGAAATTTAGTTTTTGAAAAGTTAACTAAATCTTACTAGTTTTTTTAAATTTTAGAGTTTTGGGGTACACATGAGGATTTGCTACATAGGTAAATTGTGTGAAGGTGAGATTTGAACTTCTAGTAAGTCCTCTCCCCCCTGTAGTGAACATGGTACCCAGTGTGTAGTTGTGTGCCCCATCCCCCCTCTTCCCCTCCCTCCTTTAGCAGTGCACAGCATCTGTTGTTCTACCTTTGTGCCCACAAGTCCAATGTTTAGTACCCACTTATGAATCAAAACGTGTTTTCAGTTTTTGTAATAGTTCACTTACAATGATGGTCTGCAGCTGTATCCATGTTGCTACAAAAGACATCATTTTGTCCTTCAAGACTGTGTAGTATTCTATTGTGTATATGACTATGTTTTCTTTATCTAGTCCACTTTTGATGGGCATCTGGATTGGTTCCATGTTTTTGCTGTTGTGCATAGTACTTCAATTAAACACACATATGTAGGTGTTTTTTTTGGTAGAGCAGTTTATATTCCTCCCAGGAGTGGGTCTGCTGGGTTGAATGGTAGCTCAAATTTTTAGTTCTTTGAGAAAATGCCACACTCCTTTCCACAAATGTTGAACTAGCTTACATTCTCAACAATAGTATAGAAACGTTCCCTTTTCTCCACTAAAAAGTTAACTAAATCTGCATTCCAGCATTCAATGTCTATCTAGTTGCTAGTGAAAAGCTTCAATATCACACTTAATGCTCTCTCTATATATATATTCATACACATATAAAATATATACATATACAGTTGCATTGTATATGATGTTTTAGTCAACCATGGACTACATATATGACAGTGGTCCCATAAGATTATAAAGGAGCTAAAACAGTCCTTTCACCCAGTGATGCTTCAGTTGACATAATGTCATAGCACAATGAGTTACTCATATGTTTGTGGTGATGCTAATTTAAACAAGCCTACTGCACTTCCAGTCTTAAAAAGTATAGCCCATACAATTATGTATAGTACACAGTATTTGACAATGACTAAAACAACTGTGTTACTGATTTATGTATTTATTATACGATACTATTTCTTTCTTTTAAATTTTAGATTCAGAGAGTACACTTGCAGATTCATTACATGGACATATTTTGCAGTGGTGGAGACTGGGCCCCAGGTGGCCAATTCCCCAGTGAACTTTGCACCCTGTAGGTAGTTAGTCTCTGAACTCCAATACCCCTCCTACCACCTCCCATGGGTGTGTGCAGTGTCTATTATTTCCATCTCTGCAACTGTTTAGCTCTCACATAGGAGTGAGAACATGTGTTGTTTGGTTTCTGTTTCTGAGTTCGTTTACTTAGGATGATGATCTCCAGCTCCATTCATGTTGCTGCAAAGAATATGGTTTCCTTCTTTTTTATGTCTGTATAGTATTCTATGGTGTATATATATCACATATTCACTATTCACTGAACAGTTGATGAGCATTTAGGCTGATTTCACATCTTTGCAATTGTGAATTGTGCTGTGATAAGCATGCGGGTGCAGGTGCCTTTTTTATATAATCTGTTCCTTAGAGTAGATGCCTCATAGTGGGATTGCTGGATCAAATTGTAGATCTACTTTTAGTTCTATGAGTAATCTCCATACCACTTTATACAGAGGTTGTACTAATTTGCACTCCCACCAATAGTGTATAAATGTCTCCTTTTCTCTGCATTTTCATCAGTATCTATTTTTTTTATTTTTTAATTATGGTCTTTCTGACTGGTGTAAGGTGGTATCTCATTGTGGTTTTAATTTGTATTTCCCTATGATCAGAGATCCCAGTAGGGGGATTGCGGGGTCATATGGGAGGTCAATATTTAGAGCTTTTAGGAATCACCATACTGTTTTCCACAGAGATTGCACTAGTTTGCACTCCCACCAACAGTGTAGAAGTGTTCCCTTTTTGTCACACCCTCTCCTATGTTTGTTGGCCTTTGTATATCTTCTTTTGATGAGATGTGTGTTTGCTCACTTTTTAATGGTGCTATTTTCTTTTTTCTTGCTGATTTGTTTGCGTTCTTTGAAGATTCTGGATATTAGTTCTTACCAGATGCATAGTTTGTGAATATCTTCTCCCATTCTGTAGATTGCCTATTTGCTGGTTTGATTATTTCTTTGCTGTGCAGCTTTTTAGTTTAATTAGCTCCCACTTATTTATTTATTTTTAGTGGCATTTGCTTTTGGGGTTTTAGCTACAAATTCTTTGCCGAGGCCAATGTCCAGAAGGTTTTTTTCTAGGTTTTCTTCTAAGATTTTTATGGTTTCGTGTCTGATATTTAGGTCTTTAATCCATCTTGAGTAAATTTATATATATGGGGAGAGAAAGGGATCAAGTTTCATTTTTCTGCATGTAGCTATCCAATTTTCCCAGCACCATTTGTTGAATAGGGTGTTCTTTCCCCAGTGCATGCTTTATAAAAATCAGTTGGTTGTAGGCATCTGAGTTTGTTTCTGAACTCTCTATTCTGCTCCATTGATTCATGTGTCTACTCATGTACCAGTACCATGCTTTTTTGGTTACTACAGCCTTTTAGTATAATTTAAAGTCAGATAATGTGATGCCTCCAGTTTTGTTCTTTTTGCTTAGGATTGCTTTGGCTATGCTTAGTTCCATATGAATTTTAAGATTGTTTTTTCTAATTCTGTGAAAAATGATATTGGTAGTTTGATAGGAATTGCAATGAATCTATAGGTTACTTTGGTTAATATGGTCATATTAATAATATTGATTTTTCCAATCCATGATGTTTCTCTGTTTGTGTCCTCTGCAATTTCTTTCATCAGAGTTTTGTAGTCCTTCTTATAGAGATCTTTTACAGGCTTGGCTAAATATATTCCTAGGTATTTTGCGTTTTTCACTGCTATTGTAAATGGAATCGAGTTCTTCATTTGATTCTCTGCTTGGTTGCTATTTGTGCATAGCAGTGATCTCTGTGCTTCTGATTTGTGTGTGTTGATTTTATATCCTGAAACTTTACTGATCTCATTTATCAAGTCCAAGAGTCTTTTGGAGGAGTCTTTAGTATTCTCTAGGTATAAGGTCATGTCATCAGCATACAGTCACAGTTTGACTTCTTGTTTTCCAATCTGGATATTCTTCACTTATTTGTCTTGTCTTATTGCTTGGCTAGGACTTCTATTACCATGTTGAATAGTGGTGGTAAAAGTGGGCATCCTTACCTTGTTGCAGTTCTGAGGGGGAGTGTGTTCAACTTTTCTCCATTCAGGGTGACATTGACTGTGGACTTGCTGTGTATAGCTTTTATTATTTTTAGGAATGTTCCCTCTATGCCTATTTTGCTGAGGGTTTTTTTTTAAATCAATATTGTTTATTATGAGATTGTGGAGTACAGTTAAGGGTTAGGTATACAAATATGCTTCATTCAGGCCCCCTTGTTGATAAGAGGTGTCTCCCCGTCCCAGATAGATATTTACTACCGTTAATCCCATTCCCTATCCCTCCCTTCCCATAGTTTCCTACCACTGTCGGTCATTTTCTTATAGTATTACGTTGGATGTTCTAGGTCCACTATATGAGTGAGAACATGTGATACGCAGATCTTTGTTTCTGTGAGAGGTCACTCAGTATTATAGACTCGAGTTCCATCCAGGTTG
>NW_007249756.1:1141951-1144498 GCF_000164805.1 Carlito syrichta | reverse complement strand
TGCTATGTGAACAATGCTGCGATAAACATACGTGTGCAGGTATCTTTTCTATAGAGTGATTTGAGTTCTTCAGGGTATATTCCCAGTAAGGGGATTACAGGGTCATATGGGAGGTCAATATTTAGAGCTTTTAGGAATCGCCATACTGTTTTCCAAAGATTGCACTAGTTTGCACTCCCACCAACAGTGTAGAAGTGTTCCTTTTTCACCACACCCTCTCCAGCAACTGTTATTTTTTGAGTTATTGATAATTGCCATTCTGACTGGAGTTAGGTGGTATCTCAGTGTGGTTTTGATTTGCATCTCCCTGATGATTAGTGAGGTTGAACATTTCTTCATGTGTCTATTGGCTGCTCAGATGTCTTCCTTTGAGAAGTGTCTGTTCATATCTTTTGCCCATTTTATTTTTAATTTTTATTTTTTTTATTTTTTTTGAGTTGGAGTCTCACTCGATCGTCCAGACTGGAGTGCAGTGGCTGCTCCCAGTCACCGAAGCCTCGACTTGCTGGGCTCCGGCGATCCTTCTGCCTCAGACTTCCAATTAGCTGGAACTACAGATGTGTGCTACCACGCCGGGCTAATTTTTGATTTATTGTAGAGATGAGGTCTCACTAAGTTGCCCGGGCAGGTCTCAAACCCGCGGGCTCACTTCTCAGCCTCTCATTTTATAATGGGTTGTTTGTTTTTTCTTTTCAGCACGTTTGAGTTCCGTGTAGATCCAAGATGTTTGTCAGACCTGGAGTTGGCAAATACTTTTTCCCAGTCTGTAGGCTGTCTCCCTGCTCTCTTGATGGCTTCTTTGGCTTTGCAGAAGCTTGTCAGTTTAATGAGGTCCCACTCGTCTATCTTATCTCTTATGGCCTGTGGGTTTCAGGTTTTGCTCAAGAATTAGATGGCAGTTCCAATTTCCCTGAGGGTATGTCCTTCATTTTCTAAGGTTCTTATGGTTTGAGGTTTTACATTTAGGTCTCTGATTCATTTGTAGTTAATTTTTGTGTATGGGGATAGATAGAGGTCCTGCTTCAATTTTCTGCATGTGGTCAGCCAGTTTTCCCAGCACCATTTACTGAATAGGTTCTCCTCTCCCCAGTGGTAGGTGGTAGAGGCTTTGTCAAAGATGAGTTGGTTGAGAAACTGAGGTTTCGCTTCTGGAATCTCAGTTCTATTCCATTGATCTATATGCCTGTTCCTATACCAGTACCAAGCTCTTTTGATGATTGTAGCTTTATAGTAAAGTTGGAAGTCTGGTAATGTGACACCATCTGCTTTGTTTTTTTTTGCTGAGGATTGTTCTGGCTATTCTTGGTCGTTTGTGTTTCCATATGAATTCCTGTGTTGTTTTTTCTAGGTCTGAGAAGAATATTGTTGGTAATTTGATGGGTTTTGCATTAAATCTGTAGATTGCCTTAGATAAGATGGACATTTTCACAATGTTGATTCTCCAATCAATGATCATGGGATATTTTTCCACTTGTTTGTGTCATCTTTGATTTCTTTGAGCAGTGTTTTGTAGTTTTCATTGTAAAGGTCTTTCACATTTCTGGTTAGGGAGATGCCAAGGTATTTCATTTTTTTTGTGGCTATTGTGAATGGAATTGTGCTTTTTATTTGGGTTTCTGTTTGTTTGTTATTGGTGTAAAGAAATGCGATTGTCAGCCGGGCTCGGTGGCTCAGCCTGTAATCCCACGCTTTGGGAGGCTGAGGTGAGTGGATTGCCTGAGCCCACGGGTTCAAGACACACCTGGGCAGGTGAGACCTCTTCTCTACAATAAATCAAAAAAATTAGCTGGGTGTGGTAGTGTTCACCTGTATTTCCAGCTACTTGAAGGCTGAGGTGGGAGGATCGCCAGAGCCCAGCAGGACGAGACTGTGGAGGCTGGGAGCAGCCACTGCACTCCAGTCTGGGTGACAGTGAGACTCCAACTCAAAAAAAAAAAAAAGAAAGAAATGCGAATGTCTTTTGCACATTTATTTTATATCCTGATACTTTGCCAAAGTCCTTAATCAGTGCAAGGAGGTTTTTGACAGATTCACTTGGGTTTTCAAGGTACATGATCATGTCATCTGCAAAGAGAGATAACTTGACTTTCTCTTTTCCTATTTGAATACCCCTAATTGCCTTCTCTTCTCTGATTGCTCTAGCCAGGACTTCCAATACTATATTGAACAGGAGGGGTGAGAGTGGACATCCTTGTCTTATTTCAGTTTTCAGGGGAAATGGTTCCAGTTTTTGTCCATTGAGGAGTATGCTGGCTGTGGGTTTCTCGTAGATGGTGTTTAGTATTTTGAGGTATGTTCCCTGTATGCCTAGCTGTTTAAGGGTTTTTATCAAGAAGGGGTGCTGGATTTTATCCAAAGCTTTTTCTGCATCTAATGATATAATCATGTGGTTTTTGTTTTGACATCTGTTGATGTATTTAATTGCATTTATGGTTTTACAAATGTTGAACCAGCCTTGCATCCCAGGGATGAAGCCTACTTGGTCATGATGGATGATTTTTGAGATGTGTTGTTGAATCCGGTTCGCTAGGATCTTGTTGAGAATAT
>NW_007249756.1:1141002-1141931 GCF_000164805.1 Carlito syrichta | reverse complement strand
TTAGCATCTATGATCATCAAAGATATTGGCCTGTAGTTCTCTTTCCTTGTTGGGTCTTTACCTGAGCTTGGATATCAATGTGATGTTAGCTTCGTAAAATGATTTGGGGAGAGTTCCATCTTTCTCAATCACCTAGAATACCTTCAGTAGGATTAGTATCAGCTCCTCCTTAAATGTCTTGTAGAATTCTGTGGAAGGCCATCTGGACCAGGGCTTTTTTTTGTAGGTAGTTTTCTTATTATGTAGTCAATTTCTTTGATTGTCATTGGTCTATTTAGGGTCTCAATGACTTCTTGTTTCAACCTAGGCAGGTTGTGTGATGACAGAAAGTCCTCCATTTCCTTAAGGTTTTCAAGTTTGTTTCCACATAAGTGTACATAGTAGTCTCTAATTCTTTTGTATTTCTTCAGAATCAGATGTGACTTCATCTTTTGTGTTTCTGATGTGTTTATTTGGGCTTTTTCTCTCTTTTTCTTGGTCAGTCTAGCTATGAGACCTTTGATCTTGTTTATCCTTTTGAAGAACCAGCTTTTTGTTTCATTGATTTTTTGTATTAGCTTTTTGTCTTCTAAGTCCTGGATTTGGGCTTTTATTTTGGTGATCTGGATTCTTCTGCTGAAATTAGGGTTTTTGTGGTCTTGCTTTTCCAGCTTTTTTAGGTGGCTTGTTAGGCTATTAATTTGTGATCCTTCCATTTTCTTCATGTGTGTTTGTAGGGATATAAATTCCCCTCTTACTACAGCTTTCATGGTGTCCCAAAGATTTTGGTAAGATGTTTCTTCATTTTCTTTTTTTCTTTTTTCTTTTTTGAGTTGGAGTCTCACTCTGTCGCCCAGACTGGAATGCAGTGGCCACTCCCAGCCACCGCAGCCTCGACCTGCTGGGCTCCGGTGAACCTTCCACCTCATCCTTCCAAGTAGCTGGAACTA
>NW_007249756.1:1139644-1140574 GCF_000164805.1 Carlito syrichta | reverse complement strand
AGTGGGGTATTAAAGTCCCCAGCTATGATGGCATTGGAGTCGATATCTTTTTTTAGTTTACCTAGGAGCTGCTTTATGAAAGTTGGTGCTCCTAAGTTCGGTGCATATATGTTTAGGATGGATATTTCTTTTTGATGGATTGAATCTTTTATCATTATGCAGTGACCTTCTGTATCTTTTTAAATTTTTGATAGCTTAAATGATATTTTGTCTGAGATTAAGATTGCAACTCCTCCTTTCTTTTGTGTTCCATTCACCTGAAAGTTTGTTTCCCATCCTCTTTCTTTGAGTCTGTGAGTGTCCATTCTAGTAAGGTGAGTCTCTTGAAGGCAATAGATTGTTGCCTGATATTTTATCCGTTTTGCCACTCTATGTCTTCTCAGTGGTGCATTTAGTCCACTCACATTCAAACTAATTATTGAAATGTAAGATTTAATCCCCATCATAATGTTCTTACAGAGTTGTTGTTCTTCCAGTTTGTGTGTTGTCTTTCTTTTGGTTTTAGAGTTGGATCATGTGTATTTTTAATCTTTTGCCTGTATTCTTGTGCAGAACGTTGCTGTTCTTTTTTCCTTTTCTTCTGTGTTCAATACTTTCTTAAGTGTTTCTTGTAGAGGTGGTCTTGTGGCAGTGTAGGTTCTTAGGGATTGGATATCTGGGAAAGATTTCAATTTTCCCTCACTGATGAAGCTTAGCTTGGCTGGGTAAGTTATTCTCAGTTGAAATTGTTTATCTTTTAGAACTTTGAAGATAGGGCTCCAAGCTCTCCTAGACTGGAGGGTTTCTGTAGATAAATCTGCTTGTATTCTAATTGGTCTTCCCTGGTACTTAGTCTGACCTTTTTCTCTTGCAGCCTTTAGGATTTTTTCTTTTATACCTACTTTGTTTAGGTGAATTATTATATGTCTGGGAGTTGGTCTTCTCATTTGG
>NW_007249756.1:995715-1139450 GCF_000164805.1 Carlito syrichta | reverse complement strand
TCTTGGTCTTCGAGCTCTGAGATTCTTTCTTCTGCTTGGCTAATTCTGCTTTCCATGCTTATTAGTTTGTTATTTATTTCCATCACAATATTCTTTACTGCTGTTAATTCTGACATCAGGTCCTTTCTATTTGCCTGTTGTCTCTCCTCAATTTTTAAAAATTTTTTTAATGTCTTGATGTCTGGCTTTGTTGCATGTGACCAGTTATTCTGGGGGCTCTTCATTGTTTGTGTTCTGGAATCTGTTTTCCCAGTGTCTGATCTCCCAGGGGTCTGTGTGAGATCTATATTGTTCTTTTGGTTTTTCTTCATTTGTGCAGTTTTTTCCCTCCCTCCTTTTTCCTTCCCTCCATGTCACCGTGTTCTTTAATTCTGTTATTCAGGGGTAGAGGGATTGCTTTTACTTCTGTTTGTTCAATCTCCTGTTCTTCTTATGTATGCCCTCTTACTTTGTTCAATTCTGGAACTGCACTGTAGGTTGGGGGTGGTCCTTTTGCAGTTTTGAGATTTACTTAAGGGGGGAGTTGTGATTCAAAATCTATCTGTAGATCATGGTATCTGCTGACAGGTGTATGGATAATCTGAGACCCACTTCCCACTGCCTTGGAATCTGTCCATGCAGTGGGGCTGTAGGTTTGCTTCCTGAAATAAAACGAGGTTAGCAGAGGGTAGAGAATGGAGCAGACGGGGGGGAAGATGGTGGTGGAGAGAGAGAGGAGTAAAGGGTGAAACAGACGAGTGTATCAACAAATGGAGAGAGACCAAAACTGAAACAGATAAAAACAATAGACTACAGCTACAGACTAACCAGCTCCCGTACAAAAAAAATTAAAACATACAATGATGCTAACATACAAGCTAACCAACCACCTTATTGGTGTGCTGTTCCTCTATACAAAGATATGGTTTACAGAGAGGAGAAAAGAGAAGAAAAGGAAGAGAAAAAAAGGAACAAACAATAGGAATAGAATCAAGTTATTAAACTAACAGAACCAATCGAGCACACTCTGAGACTTTTCGTTTAAGTCTAATGTCCTTTCAGCTCTGATTTCTAGCTGTCTTCTCAAGTTGATAAATTAGTTCACAGTTGGGGTCAGTTGCC
Organism: Carlito syrichta; assembly: GCF_000164805.1. NCBI lineage: Eukaryota > Metazoa > Chordata > Mammalia > Primates > Tarsiidae > Carlito > Carlito syrichta. The sequence continues at coordinate 1,138,349 of NW_007249756.1, read as the reverse complement.
CCTGGCCTGCTGTGAAGGACACTTCAGATCACTCTCAGTTCACCACTCAAATTTGGCCTGTGTCTGTTTTCCAAGCTTGTTTTTCCCGTTTCGGTGTTGTTACCTTGAATCGCCAGCAGGTGGTGCTATCTCAGCTGCTTGCTCCAGAGGGGGTGGAGCCAGACAGGAGCCAGGCAGAGGCCAGAGATGAAAGCTTGCCTCTAGGGCACACGGGAGGAGACCCACTGCTGGCATGACGTCAAGGTGGCAGCAGAGGTGGCAGCGATCCCAGCAGATCTTGCTTGCAGGGGCTTCAAGGACTGAAGTCGTAGATCGCCTCAGGCACGGGTGGCGTGATGCGCTATGGCTGCCATGGAGGCCGCGGTGGCACTGGCAGCTGCTGTGTCTGTGGCAGCAGTGGCAGTCCAGACCGCTGCGATGCCCCAGCGGTGGTGATGGCTGAGCTCCGTGTGAAGAACAGGCTGCTGCCGCTGAGATCTGCAGCCCCTGGGGAGAGAGCCAGAGACTCTCTGCATTCTCCTTTGCAGAGGGTCTCATAGACCAGTCTGCCCCGTTGCCTTGCTGAGGGTTTTTATCATGAAGGGATGCTGGACTCTATCAAATGCTTTTTCTGTGTCTATTGAAATGATCATATGGTTTTTGTTTTTAATTCTGTTTATATAGCAAATCATTTATTAACTTGCATATGTTGAACATCCTTGCATCCCTGGGATAGAATTCACTTGGTCATGGTGTATTATTATTATCATTATTATTATTATATTATTACTATCATTATATGCTGTTGAATTCTGTTTGCTAATTTTTTTTGAGAATTTTTATGTCTATGTTCATAGGGGATATTGGTCTGTGGTTTTCTTTTTTTGTTGTTGTTGTGCCTTTTTCTGCCTTTGGTATCAGAGTGATACTGGCCTCATAGAATAAGTTAGAGAGGATTTCCTCCTCTTCAATCTTGTGAAATCACTTCAGTAAAACTCATACCAGTTCCTCTCTGAAGATCTGGTAGAATTCAGCTGTGAGCCCCTCAGGTCCTGGACTACTTTTTTGTTGAGAGACTTCTAATTACTGTTTCAGTCTTGCTGCTTGTCATTGGTCTGTTCAGGGTTTTGATCTCTTCCTGATTCAATGTTGGGGGTGTTGTATGTTTCCAATTTTTTTTTTTTTTTTAGTTCGAGTCTCACTCTGTCACCCAAGTTGGAGTGCAGCAGCATGCTCACAGCCACCGCAGCTTTAATTTGTTGAGCTTAGGCAATCCTTCCTCCTCAGGCTTCCACGTAGCTGGAACTACAGACACACATCACCATGCCCAGCTAATTTTTGTGATTTACTGTAGAGACGAGGCCTCACCAAGTTGCCCAGACTGGTCTCAAATCCCCGGGCTCAGGCAATCCTCTTGCCTCAGCCTACCAAAGTGCTGGGATTACAGGCTGAGTCACCACGCCTGGCCTGTTTCCCAAAGTTTATTCATTTCCTCTAGATTGTCTAGTTTATCTTCATAGAGGTGTTCATAATAGTCTCAGATGATCTTTTGAATTGACATCATATTAGTTGTAATGCTTCCTTTTTATTTCTGATTGAGTTAATTTGAGACTCTTCATTTCTTAATTAATCTAGCTATCAGTTTTGTTTATCTTTTCAAATAACCAAATTTTTGTTTTATTGATCCTTTGTATTTTTTAGAATTTCAGTTTAATTTAGTTCCACTCTGACCTTCATTATTTCTTTCATTCTGCTAGCTTTGGGTTTGGTTTGTTTGTGTTTTTCTAGTTCCTTGAAGTGTGATCCTAGGTTGTTGATATGTGAGCTGTCAGTCTTATTAATATAGGTCTTAAATGCTATAAATTTTTCTCTAAACACAGGTTTGGCTGTGTCCCAGAGGTTTTGATAACTTTTTTTGTTGTCGTCATTCATGTCAAGAAATTTAAAAATTTTTTAACTTGATTTTATTGTTGACCCAAGTATCATTCTGGAGCAAATTGTTTAACTTTCATATATTTCTTTGGTATCATGAGTTCTTTTTGTAGTTAATTTCTAATTTTATTCCACTGTGGTCTGAGATTGGGCTTGATATGATTTTGTTTTTGTTTTTTTTTCCTTTGAATTGTAGTCTCACTCTGTCACCTGGGCTGGAGTGCAGTGGCATGTTCACTACCACAGATGCCTCAACCTGCTGGGATCAGGTGATTCTTCCTCCTCAGCCTTCCAAGTAGCTGGAACTAGAGGTACATGCCACCATACCTGGTTAATTTTAAAAAATTTATTGTAGAGACAAGGTCTCGTCAAGTTGCCCAGGCTGGTCTTGAACCCATGGGTTCAGGTAATACTCTTGTCTCTGCCTCCCAATGTGCTGGGATTACAGGCATGAGTCATCGTGCCTGACTCATTTTTTATTTTTATGAGTTTATTGAGATTTGATTTGTGGGCTATCATATGGTCTATCTTGGAGAATGTCCTATGTGTAGATAAGAAAAATAAACATCCTGTCGTTTAAGGATGGAATGTTCTGTAGATGTCTGTTAGTTCCATTTCTTCTAGAGTTCTGTTGAAATCCGATGTTTTTTTGTTGATTTTTTATCTTGATGATCTGTCTATTGCTGTCAGTAGAGTGTTGATGTCTCCCACTATGATTATATTGCTGTCTCTCTCTCTTTTTTAATGTCTTGTAGAATTTGTTTTATAAAGCTGGGGGCTCTGTTAGGTGCATATATTTTTCACATTGTTGTGTGTTCTTTTCAGATCCCTTTATATTATATAATAGTCATTTTTGTCTTTTTTTACTGTTGTTAATATAAAAGTCTGTTTTACCTGATTTGAAGATGGTTACTCCTGCTTGCTTTTGGTTTTCATTTGTGTGGAATACTTTCCCCCACCTCTTTACCTTGAGTCTATAGGAGTCTTGAGTTACATCGTGAGTTTTATAGTGAGTTACATTGTTCTTTTGAAGGCAGCAAGTATTTGGATTGTGTTTCTTAAATCCAATCTGCTGGTCTATTTCTTTTTAATGGGGCATCAAGACCATTCACATTCAGAGGTAATAATCATATATAAGGTACTCGTCTAATCATCATACGGGTTGTTATCTGGTTGTTCTGTTTATTTACTTTCTCTAACATGCTGGTGTTCCATAAAACCTGTGAACTTTATGATTTCCAGTGTTTTTCTACTGGTGTATTTCGACATTCTGTGTCAGTATTTAGAACTCCTTTGAAAACTTCTTGTAAAGCCAGTCTAGTGATGACAAATTCCCTCAGCATTTGCTTGTCTGCAAAGGACTTCATTTCTCTTTCCTTTATGAAACTTAGTTTTGCAGGATGCTAAATTTGTGGCTGACAGTTATTCTGTGAGGAGATTGAAGATAGGGCCTCAATCCCTTCTGGCTTGTAGGGTTTCTTCTGAGAAGTCTACTGTTGGTCTAATAGGTTTACCTTTGTGAGTTAGTTGATACTTTTGTCTCACTTCTTTTAAAATTCTTTCCTTCACATTAACTTTTCATAGCCAAATGATTATATGTTTTGGAGATGACCTTTCTGCAATGAATCTTCTGGGAGTTCTTTGGGCTTCTACATTGTATCTGAATGTTAAGATCTCTAGCAATGTTGGGGAAGTTTTCCTCCATTATTGCCTTAAGTAGGTTTTCCAAACCTGTTGTTTTCTCTTCTTCCTCAGGAACACCTAGTCTTAGGTTTGGACATTTTACATAATCCCACATTTCTTGGAGACTCTGTTTTGTTCTCTTAATTCTTTTTTCTTTATTGTTGTCTGACTGGGTTAATTCAAAAGTCTTGAGTTCAAGTTCTGAAATCCCTTCTTCTTGTTCTAGTCTACTGTTAAAATGCTCCGCTGCATGTTGAACTTCCCTAAATGTTTTTTGAATTTTCAAAATTTCAGCTTTTTTAAAGGTGTCTATGTCTTTAGAGAATTTTTCATCTATGTCTACCCATTCTTAAAAATTTCTTTATGTTTGTTTTCAATTTTCTCCTGAAGTTCATTGACCAATCTTATCATCAACCTTTTGACTTCTATGTATGTAATTTTAAAAAATTCATTTTAGTTAGGGCTCATTGCTGAAGAGTTGGTGTGGTCATTTGGGGTTGTTGAAGAATTCTTTATTTTCATATTGTCAGAATTATTTTTCTATTCTTTCTACTTGGGTAGATGATATCTTATTTGAGGCTGGCAAGAAGCTGATACAGGCACTGTAGGGTTTCCTCGGTTATATGTAGTCTTGGTGTGGTGAGTTTCTCAATTGTCAGATGTGGCAGCCCTAAGCTGTATACCTGTACTGATTGCCAGCATCCTGAGTGGCCAGAGCAGCTTGGGAAGTGTTGTTAGCTGGTGTTTGGGGCAGGACTTCTGCAAAGCTGAGATTGTATTTGATATGGTTGGCTGTGTACTGTTGACCTGTGTACTGGCCAGGAGGTGGTGCTTTTGGGAGAAAGCCAGCTGTGATGGTGGCTGTGAGGTTTCTTTTGGTGAATGTTGCTTCAAGAAAGTGCTTAGCTAACCTAGGCTGAGGGTGGGGATCTCCCAAGTTTACTGTTTGTTTTGAGCCTTCTGGGTTAATGTTGGGGAAAGGAGCTGAAGCACCCTGCAAGTTTCACTCTTAGCTGTCCCAGTGGCAATTGGAAGACAGTCCCAGGTCACTGGCATTATGCTGTTGTGCAGAGCAGACATAGAAGAGTTCACAAGAAGAGTGAACGGTTGCTATGGCAACACATCCTACCCTGCTCCCACCTTGGCTTCAGGCAATTTGTGATCTATTCAAGGTGCAGCAGACTCAGGACCTCAGGTGTTGTTAGGAACTGTCTGAAGCTGAGGGGTTTGCCGGATCCCTCCCAAGTCAGCTGGAGAACAGCCACTCCACCCAGTAAGGGTTGAGTTCTAGGAAATGGCAGCTGGTGCTGCTCAAGGTTTTTTTCCTGCACCACTCAACGGCAGAGAACGGCTGTGGGTCAGGCAGTTTCTCGTAAAGGATGGGGATCCCGCAAGGCTCAGGGAGTCCTGCAAGTTCTAAGCAGCAACTCAGAACTTCCAAATTCCTGTCACTCACCTTCCCCACTGTGTCTGGAGACTGTGGTGGACTGTGATGGCAGGGAAGAGTTCAGCTAGTTCCAGCCCAGGTCTGTGGATTTTTTTCTTCTTTGCTCTAAGTGGTTATTATCATTCCTTTGGAGACTCACGGGGTGTGCTGCTGGATCTGTTTCTCTCTGTTTGCTGAGGAAACTCTATCTTGGTTTAAGTCTGTTGCCTTTATCATTATTTTAGAGCATCTTCCTTCTACTTATTTAAAAGATGGTGAACTGTAAAACAACCTCAGGCAGGTCCTTCAGGAAGTATTCGAGAAGAAGGCATTGTAATCTTAGTAGAGGACAGTTCCATGCATGTTGTTGCCCCTGAAGACCTTCTAGTAGGACAAGACGTGGGGATGGAAGACAGTGATGTTGATGATCCTGATCCTGTGTAGGCCTAGGCTAATGTGTGTGTCTGTATTAATTTTTAACAAAAAAATTAAAAAATAAAGATAAAAATAAAAAAGTTAAACATAAAAAGCTTACAGAATAAGATACAAAGTAGATAAAAGTAGATATTTTTGTACAGCTGTACAATGTTTTTGTGTTTTAAACTGTGTCATTACAAGAATCAAAAGTTAAAAGAAAATTTTAAAGTTTGTAGAGTAAAAAAGTTACGGCTAGTTAAGGTTAATTTATTACTGAAGAATTAAAACATTTAAATAATAAATTTAGTGTAGCCTGAGTGTACAGTGCTTTAAAAGTCTATGGTAGAGTGTAGTAATTGCCCTAGGCCTTCACATTCATTTACCACTCACTCACTGAGCTACTCAAGTCATGCATGCTTCATTCATGGTAAGTGCCCTGTACATTTTTTGTCTCTTATATTGCATTGTTACTGTGCATTTTCTATGTTTATATACATTTACATACAAAATACTACAGTTGTAGTGTTACAGTTGCCTACAGTATTCAGTGCGGTAACACACTGTACATGTTTGTAGATGAGGAGCAGTAGACTATTCCATATAGCCCAGGTGTGTAGCCAGTTACGCCATTTAGGTTTGTGTAAGTACATTCTATCATGTTTGCACAATGACGTCACCTAACGATGCATTTCTTAGAGTGTATCCCTGTTGTTAAGAGATGCATAACTGTATGTGTTTATATTCCCTTTACTGACCTTATTTTTTTTGCTTATGAGTATATCATTTGAGTCATTGTCGTGGTTATTTTTAAGAGTGACTAAAATTTTATTCATGAGTTTGATGGACCAATCCATTTAACAGTGCACCTCAAAATAAAATTTAATAAGAATACATCTTTTGCCAAAACATTTTTATCACCTACATTTTATGGTGTACTCTATGAACCATAAAGCAGCTCTTGAAGCACTGCCAAGAGGGGACCTGAGTTTGCACCTGGCCATCGTGAACACAGAGCATTCAGCTCTGAGTAGGCATTTGGGTTTTCGTATGCTGGACTATCATGTGCCTTGTGAAGGATGCCACAATCCTTCCTCATCCTGCTGCCATGCTGTGAAAGCTCTGTTTCTGTAGCACTAGGAGACATCATTATTCCACAGAGGCAGATTCTCAAATTATGGGGCAGTACTTACTTAGGGTCATCTGCCTGCTTTACTGTGGCCTTTAAATCGTGTTTAATATTTCATCAAATGAAGCCATCAACTTAAAATAGATTCTTGTAGAACTCTTGAGTCCTCTGATGATATTATCCACAGATCTCAAATTGAGAATTGACAATTCTAGAGGCAATTTAAAAAGGATTTGTTGTAAAACATTTATTCCTAAAATTCAATATATGTTAATAACTTTATTGAGATAGAATTCATAGACCATGCAATTCATCCAGTTAAAGTGTGAAAATTCAGTGATGGTTAGTATATTAACAGAATTGTGCAACCATTTCCTCAATCTAATTTTAGAATATTTTTATCACCCCAAGAAGAAACTTTGTACCATTAGCTGTCACTCTCCATTCCCCTGTCCCTACCTCCCTCCTAGCCCAAGAAAACCATAATCTACTTTCTGTCTTTGTAGATTTATCTATTACAGATGTTTCATATAATGGAATTATATAATATGTGGGGTTTTGGTCTGGATTCTTTCACTTAGTATAATATTTTCAAATATCATTTATGTTATAGCATGTATCAGTACTTCATTTCTCTTTATGAAGAGAAATGATTAATATAATTCCTTTGTGTGGATATTCCACATTTTATTTATACACTTATTTGTTGATGCATATTTAGATTGTTTTCACTTTTGGTCATTAAGGATAAGACTGCTGTGAACACTCATGTAAACTTTTTCGTGGGTATATGTTTTTATTTCTCTTGGATACATACGTTGGTGTGGAATTGCTGGGTCATACGGAAACCCTACATTGAAGATTTTGAGGAACTGGCAGGTTCTTTTCCACAGCAGCTTTTCTACATCATCCTTGACACTTGTTGTGGTGTCTTTTTTGACTATAGCCATCCTAGTGAGTATGAAGTGGTATCTCATTGTGGTTTTAATCTGCATTTCTCTTATGACTAATGAACATCTTTACATCTGCTTCTTGACCATTTATGTATCTACTTCAGAGAAATGTTTATTCAGACCCTTTGTTCATTTTACAATTTGGTTATTAAAACTCAGTGTATTTTTAAATGGGAAGTCTATGAAAATGAGAAAATGAGGTAGCAATGTACTGTGGTTTCTAAGAGTTTAGGCTTTGTGTCCTACTAGCTATGCATCCTAGATAATGTATTAACATCTCTGAATTTTAGCGTCCTCATCTACAAAGTGTGATTATCATTTCCTGGAACTATGATGATGATTTAATTAAAAAAAATACAAATAAAATTCCTTCATAGCACTTGCACATGGAGGTGCTCTATAAACAGTGATTATTACCAATATAGATATTCCTGGCATTAAATCTTAAATGACCTTGTCCTTTTTATTAGCTTATTGTCTCCCCAAGTAGACTGTACATTTGTTAAGGGTGGGAATATTGTTCCTACATTCTTCTTAAAATTCCAGTGTTACTGTTCATAGTCAGAGCAGGGAGTAGGAGAGTGAATTGGGGAAGGTTTCACAGAACCAGTTATAGAAGATGAGGATTGTAAAGAACAGGTAGGTTTAGAACATGCTGATGTGCAGGAGAAGGCTGTTCAGGTGAAATGAGTAAGGCACAAGAACAGAAAAACGTGGTGGCCTCTATAGTCTCCAGCAATGAGTTCAGTTTGAAGGAACTTTTGGGAATATGAAAGGAAATGGACTAGATGAGGCTAGAAAGGGAGGGAATGGTGGAAGTCAGCGTAGGTTAGACTTACGTTCCTGCACCACAGCCATATTTATCTTCAGTCCAGTGCTAGGAGTCAGAGGTATAATGTTAACTCAGGTGTTCAGCCTAGAATGACAAGCAGTAAGGAAGGCAGTGGGCATGTTGCAGGGCTCAGCCGGTAGCTGTGTGGAACCTGATCTGCTACTTGCTTAGCCTGCTATGTAACTGGAGGCAAGAACCAAGATTTTGCAAGGTATTTTTTAAAAAGCCTTTACAGACTGTTCTGGAGGGATTATGAGCAGAAAAAGTACAAGCTGAAGGAAGATACATTGTTTGGGATCTGGTCTCCCGCAGTCTTCAAAGAAGCCAGAGGATGCAGTGTCCTCTTCATGATCTCCAGACATAGTCATCATTCATTCAAGTTTCCTAGGCCCACAACAAATGGCAAAGACAAATTTCCATCTCTGTTTGAAATATCCAGAGTGTTGATGATTTTCTATCTGTTTGGTTGGGTTAAGCAGCCTCCATTCCTGGTGACTGGGTGAGTTTACCTGCATGGCTTCACTTTCTTTTGGTCATAGGTGAGGAGGGAGGTGACATCCATCTCAAACCCAAACTCAAAGCAGTTGTCTTGCTCATCTGAGATTGCTTAGAAAGTCAGCAGGTACACTGGGAACAGATTCATATGTTCTCTAAGCCTGTGTGTGTGTTTTTTTTTTCCAAAAGATAAATTGACCTGTATTTTATTATGAAAAATTAGTAGGCACTAATTTATAGTCACTTTACTTCCCATCAAATGACTATTAGAAGTAATAGAAGGCCTGGTTAAAGGCCATTCAGAAACTCCTAAATTGGAAATATCTGTGGCCAACTGTCTTCAGACTTTTAAAGACAACTTAGCAGTTGACAATATCTCCCATGCCCAGCGTCAGATGCAACCAAAGTTTCCTGTTGGTGTGGAATTGAAAAAAAAAATGCACATTGAAAAAAAAATGCTATTTTCTAAAAGGTAACTGAGAAAGTTGTTGTGTTCAGTAAGCTGCCAGGGCATGTGTGGGCACACCAGGTCAAGTTGCAAGAGATTTTCCCAGCCTTCCAAACTCTACACTTTCTCTTTTCCTTGGTGGTTCATTTTTTAGGACACAGTGTGCCCTGTGGAAATGTCGGATAGTTGTTGGCAGCAAGAGGTGCTCTCCCGGCAGTGAGGGCTCCTCCCTCATTCCTACAGGCTGGCTCACCTTGCTCAGAGAGTCCTTGAACCTTAGGGACAAGAAAAAGAAAGCATATATGAGGAAGAACACGCTGGAGGAAAATTATGATCATAAGCTTAGAAGAAGTGACTCCAGTGAAGACATTGCAGGCAATACCTTATATGCAACCCTTAAAACACATCGAGGGTTTAGGAAATGTTGATAACGCTTGCCCCTTTTGCCCACCATTTCTGTTTTCACTTGTTTCCCATGCTTGTAGGTGCTGATGTCAGGCAAACATCTTGCTTCTTTTGAATCAGGGAGACCAACCAGGAAGAGGAGTTAGAGTTTGGAAAATTTTCTTAAGAGGGTGAGGAAGAATGTATGAAGGGCAAACAAAGTGCAAGTAGCTTAGACTGAAAACTAATGGGATTGAAAAAAATGAAAAACAGTTTGTGTACACAAAAGAAAAAGGAAACAAAACAAGAGTGGTTCATGAGAGGTAGGATAGATCTAGTCAATGACAGATTGAAAGCAAGGGATATTCAACCATGGACAACTTCAGTACTTACTGCTCAGGAGGAAGCTTGAGGAGTCCTGGGCTCAGGGCCTGTTAACTGCTTCTCATTCCAAAATTTCCATGTTGTGTAAACATGGGCATATCATGTAAAATCCTCAAACTTCAATCACTTCAAAATAAACATATACTACTAACAATATCCAACAATAATATTGCTGTGGGGATTAAATGATATTGTTATGTGAAAGCATTTTGTAAACTGTCAGCACTGTCTGATGGAAGATATGTTTGCATACCAGCCTACTCTCATTATTTATATTCACCAGGCCAGAGCCTGGTCAGAAATTACTGTGTCTGTCCAAGGAATGTACTCTTATTACTTCCTAGTTCATAATGACTTGGACTATATCAACAAGTTAGCTTAGGAGAAGACCTTAAAGTTTACTGTTGTGGTATAGCACTATCTGTGGAAGGTTTGGTTTAAAAAGAATGCAAATTTTCATGCTTTACTATTTCTCATGATGCTTTCTATTCTAACCTATGGTCTGCACTTGGTAGAGATACAAATATTCAGGAATAGTTCAGGAAGCAGTTCCCATCTATTTTTAATTCACTCTACTGGAACAATAGTTTCACTCTTTCCTAGTCATTCTACCGAGAGGATGGAGGACATCTGGATGTGCTTTTTGAGAGGATAAGTAAGATAGTGCAAAGTGAAGGGGCTGTGAATTATAAAGTGATAAAGGCAAGTGCTATATTCATATTACTGTTGTAGTTTACAGAGGCAACTTCTTGTACTGGAAACAAATGGAACCTCAAGAAAAAAGAGCTGGGTTCAAGTCCTGACTGTCACTGTCTATTGTGTGACCTTGGGCAAATCATTACCTTCTCAGTGCCTTAGCTGTAATTACAAAAAAGGTGGGAAATGTAGAAAACACCCACTTCATCACTGCACAGGCTCTGGAAGAACACATATGATGATGGACTTTCCAAACTTCAAAGTGCTAAACCAGTGTTCTTTCTTGAATGTAGAGCACGAGAGCCATCTCTTTTCTCTTCCTATTGTCCATGCTCTGTACCTCAGGGAAGCCTGAATGGTCTTTTTGCACAAGGTCTGCACCTATGTGCAGTCCTGGTTTGCTGATTCAATAGTCATAACCTTCAAAATTTAAAATGACTTTTTAGTCCAAGTGGTTGTGAGGAGGCAAGAAGTATAATATCCCAGAATGGAGCCCAAGTTCTGATCCTGTACTTCTAATGAAAGTGATCTCTGGTAATCATTGGTTTTGAATACCTCTATTGTGTACTTTCTATCATTTTTATGATAAGAAAGATGTCATCTTTGTAGCATCTGCAGAGTCCTGCTTGAGAAGAGAGTTGGTTTAAAGTATTTCATTTCAGAGTACTCATAAAGATTTCAGTGGCACTGTTCCTTCATTCCACCCAGTTGTCAATTCCTTTTAAGATCACAATAGCATGAGTGCCAACTTTTGAGCCTAATGACTGCAGTTTAAAAGTTCCCTAAACCCAAACAAAAACTTTTTTTTTTTTTTAATGTGAGCTTCTCTACAAGCTGGCCTATATTCCTTTTATGTCTGTTTTAAAATGCAGCTTATCTGAGCCATAGGCTTCCTTCCCTTCCTCTTCTTTCTGCAGACTCAGAACTGGTCCACCAGTTCTAGTACAGAATGCAGTTGCAGGCTTGATTGGACTGACAGCTTGGGAGAACTTCCAGCTCAGCATTTTAAGTGAGATGAAGTTGGCATTTAGTATGATGTCTTGCTATCTGGAGAAAATCTGTCCTTATATAACCAGGATTTTTCACTCACCTGAGGAAAGCTGACAGCTTTCAATACTTATGATGTATTACCAACATGTTTTCTCCTTTCTTTTTGACTACTGCCAGCTGGTAAACATTTATTAACTGGTGAAATATGACTGATATTTTTCCTTTGTAGAGAAGCAGCTACTGTCTTTTAGATGCATGAATGTTTTCATTCTTAATACTAAATTTTTAGGGTATTAGTTACAAATCTATAATTATAAAATCTTTTCTGATTCTAAAATCCCATTATGATCATTGCTATGGTCTGAATGTTTGTGTCCTTCCAAAGTTCACATATTGAAATTCTAACTCCCAAGGTGATAATATTAGGAGGTGGGGTTTTTTGGGGAGATGGTTAGCTCATGAGGGCAGAGTCCTAGGAAATGGATGGGATTTTAAGGGCTTTATAAAATAGACCCAAAGAACTCTTCCACCCCTTTCACCATACGAGGAAAAAGCTAGATGGCACCTTCTATAAGCCAGAAAGTGGGCCCCCATCAGACACCAGATCTGCTGGCACCTTGATCTTGGATTTTCCAGCCCCCAGAACTTTGAGCAATACATTTCTGTTTATAAGCCACCTAGTTGATGGTATTTTGTTACAGCAGCCCAAACAGACTAAGACAATAATATTCTAGCACTAAGGAACTCATGGAGCTTGTCACATTCATTCATGGGGGGGGGGGGTGGAGGGAAATGAGAGAGAGAGGAGAGAGAGAGGATGTAGTTATGGAACAGGTGACATCATGCCCCGGGCTTGACAAATAACAGTTGCTTGGTTGCTTCAGTTGACTGCATATTATTCTAACATCTCCTCCAATTTTTTGTGTCAATTCAATTTAACTGATAATAAAATAGGTAGGGGCTTAAGTGCTATGCAAGGTACAAAAACGTACAGAACTCATCCATCTCTGTGCTCAGGAGTTTACAAACTCCTTAATCCCTTGGTCTTTGGTGCCACCTCTTTAATATCTATATCCATATCTATATGTTTGCCTTTATATAGGTATCTTTAAACCTACACCAAACTGGGATTGTGCCTCTGAACTCCTTAAAGAAAGAGTCCCACAGTTTCTACTGTCTGCACCCATTGGGAGGCAGATCTTGCTGCTCCAAATTTGGGCCTGGAGAGAATCGTGATCTCTAACTGGCATATCAAGGACAAACAATAACATCTGAAAGTAACATTTGACTGAGGAGTGAATTGGTGGACAGCAAGACAGTGTTTGGGATCAGGGGTCATTCCTGTGCGATTTGTCAGTACACACTGGTGTGCAAGATGATCCAATATAGGCAACCATAAGACTCCAGCCTCAGTAGATGTGGATAGACTGGGGACCACCTCTCTTTGATAATCACATGGCTCCCAACACTACCTTCTAAGGAAAGGTCAGACTCACCTCCTGTTGAGACTATAGTAACAGCTGCTATATGGTTACTTCCAGCTTGCTTATTCAATTGTTCACTTATTCATTCATCTTTTCATTCAACAAATGTTTACTGAATGTCTACTATGTGCCAGAGATTATTCAAAATTCTGATGACAAAGTGAGTATAAGCCTATAATTGTTGCTTTTATGGAGTTTACAATTTACTGTGAAAGAAATACTGTGAAAGAAAATCATCTACACAACGAGCATATACATCTGCAACAAGTGCTATGAATGAGAGGAACTGGCCTAGAGAAAGAGGTCAGGAAAGATCTGATGCAGGAGTGGAGAGTAACATGCAAAATGGACTGAGAGAGCTTTCTGGGCAGAGGAAGTACAAACCAAGGCCTCCTACTTTGGTGACCTAGAGTCCTGACAGTGAGAAGGGAGCAAGATGAGATTGGAGAGCAAGGGAAGAATCTTTGTAGGTCAGTGTAAAGATTTTAGACTTTAAGCCTATAAAGAAAACGAGAAGATGAAGGGGTTTTAAGCAAGGGCATGATATGGCCATGAGAGCTGCATATTGAACCTGACTCTGGCTGCTGTCTGAGAAGTATCAGAGGGGGATCCCAAACCCTCCAGGTACAGGAAATACAGGAAAGGTATTGTCTGCAACTCAGAGGGAGAGAGAAAGTAGCGGCCTTGGACTGGTATAAGGACATAACATGGAGTCAATATAGCCCATGAGCAGTCATTTTAACATTGCTTAGTTTTGTCATAATTTTCTAGCAGTTCTCTTTAATTTACCCTCTAATCCACTAGCCACAGACAGAACGGGTTTCTCAGAGTCAGCTATTGATAATTGCTTTACAATCCCCTCCCCAACTTGTTTTGTAAACAAATTAACCTAATTAGCTCTTCATGACCTTCATGACATAGACCCCATCAACATGACAGTGGTCATGTGACTAACCTACTCACCTGCCTGCCATTCATCATCTGATGTAAGTACCTGCGTTTACCTGTCCCCTCCATGATGATGTGGAGCAGACCACCACCCAATCACCTTAACGAACTGTTGCCATCAAAGAGAAGGGTTCAAAGGCATTCATCTTCAAACAGCAGTAGCCATTGCTCTGCTAAGCTATGATCTGGCCATGTGTTCTTTAAGCTGTGGCCGCCATGTTTTCTTAACTTTGGCCTCTTTTACCTTGAGGAGGTGAATCTTTCTCTCTTCTCTCTCTCTCTCTCTTTCTAATTTACTTTCTAGTCATTGCTTCGTTAAAATCTGGTGTGTGCACATGGTTTTTTGAGCTATGGCTGCCATGTTTCTTGGCTTTGGTCCCCCTCCCTCCCTTGCAAAGGTGAATCAATCTCTCTCTCCCCCCCTTTCTTATTTACGCTATAAATAAACTATGTGTTCTAATCTAGCTACTGCACAATTCTTCACATCTTTCACATGGCACTGGATTGCACACACATCCCTGTAGGGCCTGACCTAACATTTGGAGGTTCTGCTGGGATGTATTTTAACCTAACAACTGGTACGGCAGCTGTGGAGGGAGGAGGGTGGATGAGATATTGAGAGATGTTGAAGAGGCAAGCCTTGGAGGTTTGCTTATGAGAGTACAGAGGGAAAAGGGAACTAGTGGGACCCTGAAGTGGGCCAGGCAGGACAGAAATGAAGGCAGAAGCTGGGGTGAGGGGTGGGGGACAGAGTTGGCAGGCAACAGGGAGAGGGAGTCTTTTGTATACTTTTTACATTCCATGTACTTAAGAATACTGTTCTAAGCCTGATTTGTCCTTGTTGGTTTCAACTTTAAGCATCTTAGCCTTAGAGGTGAGCTGTGCAGGGCCTTTTAATTCCATGGTTCAGTTCTCTATATGATTGAGGGTCTGTGTATATGAGTGTATTTACAGGTGAGGGCATGTGAGGAAGCATCGGTATTTGGTCCTTCAGCTCTGCATTGCCACTCCTCTTCTGGAATGTGGGTTGTGTCGCCCCAGGCAGCCTTTCTTCACCCCTCTTTCTCCCTACAACTTTCACCATTAACCAAGCAAGTTTAGTTAGCTGGAGGTTACAGAGAACCTTGCCAGGACTTGTTTTGCACTCTCTGGCTATTCTGCCCTCTGGCAATTGATTAGGCTCATTCTTGATAGAGTGATCCCACCTGCTTTCAGGAATTGTGAGGGTGGAGAGCAACCACAAGCAGCTTTAATTTTTTTTTTTTTTGATGTCATTAGACAGTTAATTAAACTTTTATTGAAGCTTAGTTTTGGGGCAGAAATACATTTCAGCTGATTTAAGTCCAACACCAAGGAAGGGAGTAATTATGTTACCAAAACGTTTCCTCTTCTATCATATTAGAATCAATTCAGTTTACTATTCAATCTATGGTCTTCATTTTTTCTAGACTTTGTTCCACACAAATCTGTGCATGTTTTCAAACAGTGACCCACCCCAGCCCAACCCATTAAAGTTTCAAGTTGTTAGGGCCAAGTGCCCTACAATGACAGTACATGTTACTTTTATTGTATTAAAGGGAGGCTAGTATTAGAGGGATGAAGACATCTTGACAGTTTGGGGGATTTTGATATGGCCAAACATTTTTTTCACATAAATTTTGCTGCTCCTAAATTGTACATTCATTTGTCTATCCAACCAATTTATCAAATTTGACTCAATAAATACAAATTTATTAAGCACTTACTGTATGCCAGGCACAGTGCTGAAGATAAGGAATGGGGAACATCAGTGATGAATAAGTCTTGGCTCAGTGATGCTTCTCAAATGTCTTCATGAAGCACCCTGCCAGTCAAGGAGACTAAGGGAGAACGGGGAGCAGAAATTTCTCTTGGGATGCAGCTGGTGATGACCAAGGCTGCAGAGCATGGATTGTCTTGCCATAATCTCCCTTGACATTTGTTTGAGGGCTTTGGTTTTAGTTAAAATTTCATGCACATTTTGCACTTGGCTCTATAATGTATTCATGTTTCTTTAAATATTAAAAATACCCACCAACCTTAGAAGAAAACTGTTGCTCCGGTTAAATGCATAGTGCTTATCTTGTGGTTTTGTGAGTCCTTTGACATACACCTGAGAACCCCTACCCTATGCTGCTCCATCCTGTGCACATATCACAAGAAAAGAAAGGAAGAGCTTCTAAAGGTTGGTGGTGGGAGGGATGCCATACAAACAAACGATAACAATATCATGGAGAAGAGAAATGGTTTTCTTAGATGCAATCATGGAAGTTGATGGTAAAACCGAGTCTTGAAGGAAGGATTAAAAATTTTGAGGGGGTGGCAGAAGCATTCTAGGAAATGGGAATTGCATATGTAAATGTATGGAGGTGTGAAATACAATGACTGGCTTTGGGAACAGAAAGCAGTCCCGGGTTCCAAGAACATTGAGTTTGTGGGAAAGAAAGAAGGTAGGAGAGTAGGTTGCAGCCAGATTTGAAAAAGGCTTTGGATGTCATACTAAGAGTCTGAACCAAATCCAGAGCCATTGATTCTGTAGGCGAAGAGAAATACTTTAAGTTTTTCTTAGTGTGGAACCATGGGTAGGTGTATGTCTTAGAAATATCACTGAATAGGACTAACTCAGATTGTTAATGTGGGATTCCTTAGGCGATGAGAAGTATTTTAAGTTTTTCTTAGTGTAGAACTATGGGTGGGTGTACTTTCTAGAAATATCACTGAGTAGGACTCAGTCATGGATGGTTAGTGTGGGAATAGTTCAGAGGGAATTGATTCCAGGATTCCCTTCACTCTCTGACCGCCTGAAACACAGTGGTGAGGGTGGGGCAGCCTACCCACTCCTGATTCTCATTAAGTCTGGGAGAGGGCCTGGAAATCTGTTTGGTCAAATATTTTATTTAAAATCTGAACGCAACTAGACAGGTCTGGGATTTGCCGATTTTTCATAGTACACATAAGGAGAGGTGGAGGCCTAGAGGTGAAACCATTTCCCAATGTCACTGGCTAATTATTGGCAGAAGAAAGACTCACACATAGTTCTTCTGCTTCCAGTCACGAGTTCCCCCACCAACCCAGGCCAAGAGTTTTGACCCAAGTCAGAATTTCTCAGTTCACCTTCTCCCTTGCATATTTCTCTCTACCTGAAGGCATTTGGGAGGACAGAGTTGTTTTGCTGGGCACTGGAAGTTTTGTGTCCCAGCCAAGGTCAGTTCAGCATTCTTATTAACATACTGTAGGTAATGGATGTCTCAAAGTCTGAAGGCATAAATATTTTAATGTAGCCATACCGTGTCGCTGTTTCTTTCAGACCTGCACTTCAATTTTTATTTACTTTTATATGTTGCTGGCGTAGGGCCACAAGGTTTTCCATCAACAGAAATGGCTGCTGATTGAAGCGATTTGCTTTCTCCCCTAGCGCTGAAGAGAGCCCCATTCTCCAAAACAGGTGTTTTTAGATCAAGATGGGCTGTTGTATGACACAGTGGGGAATACACTTAGTAAAGCAATGTCGTAAATTGGTCTGGTGTCGGCTTCCTGATTTAATGCTTTGCTCTATTTGGTCATGAATTATATATTCTTTTTCAGATTGCTCATTTCTCCAGCTGATAAAGGGACAGTGTTCTACCAAGTGGATTTGGCCCCTGACCTAAGAAATATATGGATGCATCAAAATTCCCTGAGCTGACAATTTGGATGAACTCTGGAGACTGTAAATCTGCAGATCCAGAGCAGGGCCAGGTAAACCTTGTGTGCTAGAACTCTCTTTTCACTTTGTATGCATCAACTACCATGATAGCTGAGCAATTCCTTGGCTGCTTTGTACCCCATGTAATTTGCAAATTGATTGTTCTTCCCTGGAAGTCTTTCTTAATTAAATAGTAACTGCAGTTATTACCCATAGACAAAGGAGACATTTTAGTGTGCTGACAGAGGACAGCCTTAGCTCAGTGGATTTCCATTTGTGGGAGTCCCCATCATGGGCTATTGTGTGCTGTGCTCTACCAGATGCTTCCTTACAAAGGGATGAGCTAGCATTCCTTGCCCACAAGAAGCTAGAACCAAATGAGTCAAAGATAATGCCACAGGCCAAGATACATATAAAATGCTTTTGCTTTTCAATGCACTTATTTCAAACATTATCCCAAGTCATCTTCACTCTCTATATGGCAAACAACTGCATTCTTCGGTTATCAGAGGAGGACACTGAGGCACAGATAATTCAGAGGTCTGTCCAAGATCATACAGAAAAGTCAGACTTAGGACTACAATATAGGTGACCTGCCTCCCTTGTTGTTTGTTCCCCTTGTTGAGCTAGGCCCATATGTGTTTATTCAACACCATTTGCTATATGCCAACTACAACAAGACCCCAAGTAGATGGAGTGAAGAGTTGTCTTCTATGGAAATCTATGGAACAAGGTGTCTTCTATGGAAATCTATGGAACAAGGTGTCTTCTATAGCCTTCCAACCAGACCAGTGGTTTTGAATCTTTGAGGGTATCAGAAACATCTGGGAAACTTGTTCAAAACTGCAGTTACTGGGTCAAAGCCTGGGTCTTAATAACTCTGGGATATGCCTCAGTGTATTCATTTTCAAAAGTTCTTCAGGTGAGTGGGAGGTCAGTCAGGATGAAGACTGAAGAACTAGGTTTTTAATTTTTTTTGAGTTGGAGTCTCACTCTGTCGCCCAGACTGGAGTGCAGTGGCCGCTCCTGGCCACCGCAGCCTCGACCTGCTGGACTCCGGCGATCCTTCCGCTTCAGCCTTCCGAGTAGCTGGAATTACAGGCACGCACTACCACGCCTGGCTAATTTTTTAAATTTTATTGTAGAGATGAGGTCTTGCCTGCCCAGGCGGGTCTCGAACCCGCGGGCTCAGGCAATCCACTCACCTCAGCTTTCCAAAGGCGGGGGATTACAGGCTGAGCCACCGAGCCCAGTAGAACTAGGCTTTTATCTTACCCTGGGTTGCACAAGGAGGGGTGAAATGGAACCAGGACACAGGATCTGTGAACCCAATCAGCCTGGAGATTTGTGGGAGAATAAATGTCAGTGCCAGGAACCCCTCAGAACCCATAGAGAGGAAGGGCATGGTTTCTGCTCCAAGGAAACACCAGTGCCTCTGGAGCCCTGTGGATCTTTCCTTGAAACTCCTGACTTAAGCCAGGTCAACCTGATGGCTGGAACAAGAAAGCCTGTCCCCTTATCCACACTTCTACTTTTCTCTTCCTTTTCTGCTTCCTCTCTTCCTACCTTTCTCATATACATTTAAAATTCCCTTCCTCCATCAAAATTCTTACTCCTCTTTAAAGGATCATCCTACTTTTTCCATGACTTCTTTCTTTATTTCCCCTCTCAGAATGCCTCTCCTTCCACTGTGCTCTCCTTGCACTTTGTACCTCTATGGTTTTTCACAGAGTCATCATATATGAGAGTATATATTGGCCTTTAAGATAAATTTATTTTTCATCTTTGTGTTCCTCTCAGTAGCTAATACAGAGCCTTACACAGGTGATCAGTATTTGTTGACTGAATTAAACTGACTTGCTCAATTGTCACTACTTCTGAGTGACACACTCAAAAGAATTTCTACTGATTAAATCCAGTAATTACTGAATGTATCAATTCTAACTAGAATACACATCTCCACCAATAAAACCTGTCCCTTGATGTTTAAAAAACAAACACACAGGCAGACACATTAAACTCATAATGGAAGAGGGAATAATTGCTTGTCTCAAAGCTGAGTTCACATTGGCCATTGGTAAGTCGGCCGTTGGCACACATCATAGGCAATTAAATGTTAGAGCTCTCTGGTGAACAAAGAGTGCTCCACACAGTTATCTTGTGGTGCTAAAAGATCCTGGGAATTTTTCCCAGTCAGCCCTACATATTACTCTCCCTGTACCCTGGGGCTGACCTTGGCTTAACCTCCCACATATGAATAGGAGAAACTCACTCTGCCCATTCTTTTTCTCTGTAACCCAATCTGACTGCTGTATCTTGCCCTGACCAGCCTTGCCTTGAGCTTACAGAGGCTGGCCCTAGCCAGGAAAGAGGTTAGAAAAGCACTTTGCAGAGGTACCACCTGAAGTTGGTTGTTTCAGTTTGTACCACTGGTTGGAAAAACTAACTAGTGTTAGGAGAAAGTTCCCCCTTTCTCCTTTGTCCCTCCCTCCTTCCTCCTCCTCTTGAAGATAGGCTTGAGGATCTGCATCCGTCTGGCTTACTTTTCCAGTACCACATTTCTATCCAAGTTTTCCAGGGCAAGACTCTAAGAATCACTTCAGGTAAACTGTAGCCAGGGT
Organism: Carlito syrichta; assembly: GCF_000164805.1. Taxonomy (NCBI): domain Eukaryota; kingdom Metazoa; phylum Chordata; class Mammalia; order Primates; family Tarsiidae; genus Carlito; species Carlito syrichta. Next base: position 1,117,848 of record NW_007249756.1, on the reverse strand, counting down.
CCATTTTTCTTACAAGCATGACAAGCTTGAGGCGTCTACGGGACTGATTCACCCTACTTAGAAAAGTGCCTTCCGATCTTGTCCACAGCTCTGAAAGTGGCGATAGGCCCATGCATTTCCATCTTCATCATTTCACACCTGGTGGAATGTCTGTGGCTGGCAGAATGACCCTGAATCAGGGTTTAGGGAAACAAGATGTAGCTGGGATTGGGAGAGTCACAAAGCTCTTTGTTAGAGTAACACTGAAGGATTTCAGAAAGAGAAAATCATCAAAGCCAGTACATCAGTCCTCAGACACCTGAAGGATCCTACTGAGGAGGGAGAACTGAACTTGCCCTGCAAGATTCTGGTGGGTAGAATTAGGTTAAATAATAAATCCAATTCCAAAATTGCCCTCATTTTCTAGTCTCTAGCCATGCTGAATGGCATCTGGTTCTACATGCATGCAGTTCCCTTTGCTGGAACACTCTTTTTCTCCCTTCTCCCTACCTGGATTATCTTGACTCATCCTTTGGGTAGCAGCTTAAACCTCACTTCTGCAGAGCAGGTGACCTTCCTTGAAACCTGTAGACCAGGGTTTCTCTAGAGTAGCTCTACCGGCATTTTGGACCAGTTAATTCTTTCTTATTGAGAGGCTGTCCTGTGCATTATCGAACACAGCAGCATCCCTGGCCTTTACCCTCTAGATGTCAGTAGCATCTCCTCAGTTGTGACACATTAAAAAATGTCTCCAGATATTGCTAAGTGCCTTTTGGAGGTTAAAATTTATTGCTAAGTGCCTTTTGGAGGTTAAAATTTATTGCTAAGTGCCTTTTGGAGGTTAAATTTTTTCTCTTTTCCACCTTCCTCTCCACCAATTGAGAACCTCTATTTTAGACAAATGTTCCCATAGTTCCCCATGTTTTCCTTTTTGTAACACTTATCACATTCTTCTCACTTCTAGGTTTCATAATGCTTGTTTAAGTCCTTTTCCTTCCTTACTGTCAGCTGTCTCATGGCAGGGATGGATTCTAATATCCTTTGCTGCTCCTAACCATTTAGGTAATAGAAAAGTTGGTGCAGGGATGAACTCATTCAAATAAGAACTCTCACAGCCTGGTCTTCTCCAAAAGCTCTTAAATTTTCTATCACTGGAGGAGTCTAAATGAAGCAAACTGTTACTTATTGAGGATGTTATAGAGGTGATGTAAGCACTGAATGATCTTTTCACAATATTTTTAATTTTAGAGTTGTTGGGTACATGTGAGAATTTGTTACATAAGTAAATTGCGTGCAGGTAAGGTTTGGGCTGAGCTCTCTTTCACCCTGGTAGTATACGTGGCACCCAACAGGTGATTGCGTATTACTACCTCCCTGCCCCCTTTCTACAATAGCAAGGCCTAGCATTCACTGTTCTGCTTTTGTGCTCTCATGTGCAATGTTTAGGGTCTGCTTATAAGTGAGAACATGCAGTCATTATTCTAAGTAAATGGGTGATCTTGAGTGCCTTCCAGTTTTGAGATTGCCTGGAATTTTGGCTGTCAGCCAACTACCCCATGGATAACTAATTAAATCACAAGGAAGAGGCCAGCCGCTCCCTCTAAGTCAGGTGCTAAGTGTTCCCAAGAAGAGGTTGATGTAACTTGGGGAATGACCTTTAAGTGGGTCAAGAGTCACATGAATATGGAACGCCTTTCCTTTCCTTTTCTCCCATCCCAAGAGGTCATTTGACCCATATCCTAAGGGGTAAGATCATGCTTGAAAGGTTTAGAAAACATCCTTTTCTAATTCCCACCCTTCAATGTAGCATGCAGAGCTGCACAACCTTCTGGTATGTTATGTGGGTGAGGAAGGAAGCCTCGCACACTGTACCAGGCGGTTAGTAGTTGCCTGAAGCAGGATTCTTCAGACTTTGAAGGTTATAGACTGTATGATTTATTGCTGTATTTTTCTTTCCCTTTAACCCCTTTTCCAATGGGCCTAAGAACAGTAAGCAGAGACAAATGGACACCCTCTAGGCCCACACTTAATTTCAAGGGCTGTTGGAGAAGGGTCTTCAACTGCTGTTAATGGAGTACCTATGTACTAGGCACTGTGCTGTGGATTTTCATGCCCATAAATTCATTAAGCTTCTGAATAGCCCAGTGAGAGAGGTGCAGTTATATCTATTTTCTAAAGAAGCAACTGAAGGGGTCAGCAGCTTGCTGAACATCACACAGGAAGGAGCCTAGGCCTGGGACAGAATCCATCCACAACCTTTGTCCTCCTTTCATGTCCTAACACAACCTGAATGTGAAACCCTTTTGCACCAGACTTCTGTTTCAAAAGAGTTCCTGTAAGTTGGTGTCATCGTGAGGAAAACTGTCACTTGAACAGCTCTTTTTGTGGCTACTTCTTATGATCTTGCCATGACTTGACTTGACTTGACTATGCCTTTGCAAATCTGTCTTTACATATCTGCAGCTGAACCTTCTTAAATCATTGTACTTCTGAATTTTCATTGTGAATCGACACCATGTTCTCTAGAAACATAGTGAAAGCAGAGGAATAGAGAACCATAAATTCATAAGAACAAAGAAAAGAGGAGTGAGGATCTTATCTACAATTTGAATGATGTAAGCTGGATGGGTTATCAATAAGTGACTGGATGCACCAGAGAAATGTGAAACCCAATTGTCTGGTGGTGAGGAGGCGTGGGTGTAGAATGGGGTGTAGGGATGGCAGGGGGAGGTCAACAAAATGCAAGAAAATTCCCACTGCAGAATCACAGAAAGAATAAAGGCCCAGGCCCTTTCTACCTCCCAGATCAGCTGCAGGACCCATTCTTTCTGACCTCAGCAGACCATCTCAGTCAAGTACAGAATGCTAAAGCAGAAAATCTCTGGATATACCAGGGATAACCAAAGCCTGGGGAGACACAGTGATGGAAATAAGCCTTAAATTAAAGTTTGCATACTGAGCAGTAGGTCTAAAGTTATAGTGTTGCTGAAATTGGATCTTTCTTTGTTACCAAAAACGGAATTTGATTGCTGTTGAGAAATCCTTGCAAACTTAACGTTTTCATTTAAGGACATTCTAATTGCAGAAGTCATAGTTATTACTCCTTTATAAAACCAAACCCCCTCTCTCACAAAGTTGGCCTTCTTCTGCTTCTATACTGCACCCTACCCTTCATCCAACCTCCCAATCAGATTTGTGAGCTTGTTTTTATTCTTACATGAATTAAAACTTGGTTTTACCTTACGGTGGCTGACAGACCTAATTCTCACTGTATGTTGCTTGACTCTATTTCATCAGTTATTTTTATTGTTTTGGTGTTTTTGTGTTTCTCATGTTTTATGCCATTTCCCCTATTTTACTCTTTGAATGCTCTGAGCATGATTCTGGTTACTAGGAATATCTAACAAGTGTTTTAAAGCTTTTTGTACTCTTGCCAGATACCATTGTCTAAAAATATGCTGGCATTTCATATAAACGTATGTTTAGACTTCTATAACTAAATGCATCTTTATGTACTACTTATTACAACTGAATACATCTATACAAATATAACTTTATTTACAGGTGTGATCTATTATAAGTGTCTACATTTTTATTCAATTGGTATGTGTGTGCCCAACAAAGAATGTGTCACTTTTTCTTAGGAATGAAATCACATTATTTGTAAAGACTTAGTAGGGATTAAATGAGTACACACAGTATTTATCTTATTAAATAGGTATTTTCAACAGTTAAAATAATCCCGTATCCAAGGACAATGTTCTGAAATGTTTCAAGGTGACCCTTAGCTTCAGAACTAAAACAAATAAGAAAATTGTAGTAAAAGGCAAAGGAAAGTAATATGGTGGAGTAGAAGTGGGATGAGGTTTGAAGCCAAAAGACCTGGTGGGTTCAAGATCTTCATTTAGTGGATGTGTGATCTTAAGTGAGCCACTTCATTTTCTGTTGGACCTAGATAAATTGATATCATATTAATCACCTTCCAAGTTGTTAAGTTAATGAATAGTCAAGCATTGTGTGTGTGTGTGTGTGTGTGTGTGTGTGTGTGTGTGTTATATATGTGTATATATGTATATGCCTTTATTTGATAAAATTCTTTTAAAAATTTTATTTTATTTTAAAGATGTGGGCTAAAATTCAGGATTAGGTATACAAGTGGTCATCGTACAGGTAAAATTTGGGCCTACCTTTGGTCCCCACTTTGCCTGGTTTGAGCTCAATAGCCTTATTAATGTTATGTGTGCCCCCCCAGCATTTTTTACTGTAAATTATTATGCATATTTTAATTGTCATATATCCAAGTCTGGTTTTTTTACTCAATGCTTACAGTGCCTTAGGTATAATACTCACTCAATAAACATTTGTTGGATGATAAATTAATTAATGTATCTTTGATGCAGGGGCTTTAGAATATTTTCACAACCACTTGACCTATTTATAGATATTTATACAATTGAGGATTTATAAGTTGTCCCTGGACAATCATATCTCTTGATTCAAAGGTAAAAGGTTTTCAAGTCTTTCCTGATATGGGGCACTAACTGACAAGACTGATTATGAGAAATTGTCAATATCCTGCTTAAATGTAAGATCATATATTTTGGGAATCTTAAAAACAATAATCTTCTTTTCAGATATGAGGAAACTGAAGCCCAGAGGCTCTTAGAAATCAGTGATTTTATATAATATTTTCTCTTTTATAGCTCTAAGGTAATTGTAGATAGATGTAAAACAAATATATTTTTAAAATATATTTTTCAAAGACTGTACTAAGCACTGGGGAAATAAATATCAACAAGATAAAACCCTCCCCTTTGAGGAATTCATAGCTTAGACACAAAAACCAGAAAGTATGCTATTAGTTCTACTAATGTTATGTGAGATTATAGGGGTGAAAGTGTATTGCCAAGGAAAGTTTTGAGAGGAGGTGTTTATCCTGTGTAAGCACCTTGGGTTCAAGCTTGGCTTCTAGCTTGAGTTCCTTAAGAACAGACCCTGAGGTGAGTGGACAAATGTGTTATTAAGGAAGTGCTCTTGAGAGAAACTGGTAAGGGAGTATAGGGAATAAGAGAAAATTTAAAAATGACCCAAGTAAGGATATGATGTCTGCTCAAGCCCCATGGAGGACAGGTTAGCCTAATGCTGCAGGGGGAACCCTGGAGAGTAAGTTAAGGCTTGTGATATCATAGTATCACACTAGTTGGCCATTGTCTAAGGGTCATAGAGGGCAGGGTTGGGAAACCACATTGACCCCCAGACACTTCTGGTCCTTGAAATTATGAACAAACTGGCTTTAGTAATCAGAAGGGGGACCTCTGAAGAGGGTTGCCCTGTGGACCATTCGAAGAAAAAGTACACGGAAGTTGGACATCAGGTGTGCAGAAATAATCATGGAGATCCGAGGGAATCTAGGCAAAACACCAGTGGAGTTCACTCCACCTGAGATATATGAGGATGGTTTTAGGTGGGTGGGACAGGCATCCCAGACATCGATTATGGCAGGAGAAAAGGTCTTGAAATATGACTACTGAGGGTATGCTTAGGTGTGGGAAAGCGGCTAGTGTGATGACATTGCCTTATATCTGGTAAGAATCCTACCATGGAGTGGTTTAGTCTTTACCCCTTTACTTTGTATATCACTTGTCTATGTTGCTTTCTGCTGATTCATGTTTCTGCCTCCCTGTAACTCTCATTTGCCATATCCCTCTTGACCTCTTCTATAATCCAAGCTTTTTAATATCTTCACTTTAACTTCTGCTCCCATTCTACCTACCTCCTTTTCTCAGCATGTCTGACTTCAGATTTCCAGGACAAGCTGATTGGAAAAGGGGGTTTTCTGAGGGGCCAAACCATAGGTTGCTATTTAACCTATGAATCGAGTTACTGTCCTAGGTTCAGATATACAATATTGGTCCAACTTGCTGTGCTTGGGAGAAGAAGCAGAGTCACATAATATAACAAAGTAGCTAAGATCTGACCACTTCACGTATTATTTCATTTAATCATTATAGTCATTTAATTAACATTCATTTAATTCACATCTATATTTATTTAATAACACAAGGTTGTTCTATGATTCTTAGTTTACAGATGAGGACATTAAGTCTTAGAGGTTCATATAGCTAGTATGTGGTGAACTTACTTCTACCAAGGGGTGTGAATTTGTCAGCTAAGAAAAATCTGTGGACAGGAAAGGACCCAGAACCGGCATATCCACATGAAGAAGTTTGGAGTATATCTCATGGTAATCGTTGAGCCACATGTTTGTAATGGAATGAGATATGAGGTATGATCTGTTGTCAGACTTGGGCTAAAGAATTGATTAAATACTCTAGTGCTTTAAAAAAAATTCCAAGAATATTTTATATTTTTTCTTTTCCTGTATAGATTTCTTTACCAGCATCTTTTGACATATTAGACTGTTTTGGGTGAGAAGCAAGGGTCTTCAGCAGCTAAGTAAAAATCTCAGGAAGTCCACACAGTGGAGATGGTCTCCATGAACAAAAGTTGTATTTCAGAGAAGTCTCTATGTTCAGGCTGACAGATGTGCAGGCCTACCCTGATCATGAGGGTCATGCTGGGCTAGATGCGTGAAGCTAAAGGTACCAGGGTTTCCCCTTAGGTGAAACAAAAGGTTTAAGGGATTCTACAGGAACAACAAGACTGATTTGTCTTGGCAACCTGGAAATAGGGAGGTGGGGGATTATATCCACTTAGGCTTTTTTCTTGAGGGGTTAGAATTGAGCGCTACTATTTCTTGTTAAGAGAAGGAACCATAGGGAGAGAAAACTGTTTGGGCTTAATTTTCTCCACACTCAAAACCTTAAACTGGCTGGTGCAGCTTTAAAAGGACTGAAGGAAGACTGATGGGGAGGACAAGAGAAGGTAAGTGTGGACCCTACGCCTGGTCTCTCATTGTGCTCTCATGTCAGTGGCTCAATGCAGACCACTTTCTTGCCATAAACCAAAAGAGGTTCTGTTAGCAACCTGAGTCTGGGCTCTGAATCTGAATGAGATGTGACCTATCTAGTTACCTACCATTCACCTTGTTTATTGCTCTATCACAGAATAAAAGGATAAAATACTCTGGATGAGAGAAGAATACATATTCTGATAATAAAGGGGAGAGATTTTAAAAATTCCACACTGATTTTCAGACCTCTTGAGATTGAGTGGCGGTGGGTTGTTGGAAAAGAGCCCTGGGCTGAAGGACCTGGCTTCTTCTGGTCTAGTCCTAGCCTCTTATAACATCTCTGTACCTCTGGTTACTTGTCTATAAAATGAGGCTTCTACACAGTCTCTAAGATCCCCTTTCAGTGCTCTGTGGAGACACAAGAGAGACTTCTCTGAAATGGAAGGTCTGGGCAGCCCAACCCCCCAGAAGAAAACTTAGAGATGTATCAGGGAAGGAGGAAAACACTTTTAAGTCTAGCAACTGTTATATTTTGATTTAGACTTTGGATGGCGATTACAGAAAGTTTTTAAATACACAGGAGGTGCCAAAAAATGTATACACAGTTTAAGAGATGTCAACTATGTATTGCTTTTTGAAGTTGACTTGAATTACAGTAACAACGTATAGATGATGTTCACTTAACTGTGCTCCTGCTATTCTCTTTGACTGTCCTTCCTGTTACATGGTGTTGCTGACATTCATTTGATTAATGCCACCTTTTGAGCAAACATCTACTTAAAATGTGTATACATTTTTTGGCACCACCTGTATGTGTGTGTGTTTATATATCTAACTTCTTTTCTTTTTTTTGAGTTGAATTCTCACTCTGGCACTCAGGCTGGAGTGCAGTGGCACGCTCCTGGCCACCGCAGCCTAGACCTGCTGGGTTTCAGGGATCCTTCCGCCTCAGCCTTCCAAGTAGCCAGAACTATAGGTGCACACTTCCAAGCCCAGCTAATTTTTAAAAAAAATTTATTGTAGAAAGGAGGTCTTACCAAATTGCCTGGGTGGGTCTCAGGCAATCCTCTCACCTCAGCCTCTCAAGGCGCTGGGACTATAGGTGTGAGTCACCATGCCCAGCCTTCTTTCTAACTTCTTATTGGAGCTGCCACAGAGCCTGTCTCAGTACTACACCAAGGTACCCTCTTCAAGCCACTCTAATTCCTATCATTCTCCTTCCTTTCTCATAGTACATTCTAGTGCATGCATGCATAGTATACCCATATACATAGTACACCCAAGTCTGACTGAAGCATAGGATGCCATCTGTCAGCTGAGGAGAAGAAAAATGAAAAACGTATAGAACATTCAATAGTCCTTTCGAGGTTCTTGCAGGCGCTTTTCTAAAGACTCTGGCTTCCTTTGGAGAAGTAATTGGAAACACAGTAGGTTTTCCTCTTCTGTTCACTGATCTTGTCCTTCATCTGGCCTTTGCTTAGCCAAAGGGCATGTTTTATTTACCTTCAGGAGGAGAGAGAAGATAAAATTCAGGCAAGTCAGCAAGCTTTTATATGACCTCCATTTTACTAGGCCTTTTCTTAAGGCAGGAAATTTCTTACCCTTTATTTCCTCATGATTATGTTGACTAGAAATATTGTCAGCAAACAAAAGGGCTTAAGGAAAGCTGTGTGGATTTTCCTGTTCCATGTAAGCCAAGGGGTAAGAAACTCTAGGGGAATAAAAGAAGGGAAAAGAGAAAAGGAGGTGAAGCGGTAGTTGTTCCTCTGAGTTTCAACTCTACCTAAGTCATCTGCAGAAACTAGAGGAGGTTCCAGGTAAGTATGCAGTATCAGGAGGCTTCCTTTGGATTTTCATAGCAATATTAGTATCCTTTCCTCATTGTGAACATTGTATGAAGAACATTTTGTCTCTAGTTAATTTTCTTGATACATAAAGAAAGGAAAATAGTGAGGCAAATGACCAGTCAGCACGTGGAGGATATCTCTTTGAAAAGTTTCTCATAACTGCAAAAGACTTGAAGTAAGTGAGACATTAACTTTTCATGCAGTAAGTCACTGAGGCGATTTTGGTACTAATTGTTACTGCAGCATAATAGCCTATACCCTGACTGATACATAGACTCAGTCTAAGACAATTTCTCAAATTTATATGTGCATTAAATCATCTTAGGTGCTTCAGAAAAAAAAACCCTCATTCTCAAAGCTTCTCATCAGCTAGTTCTGAGGTAGGGCCTAGGAGTCTACATTTTGATTGTATGTTAAATCACTCACAGAACTTTTGGTCCAATATATCTGTGAATCTCATTTCCCTGAGGATCACACATGAGAAAACACTGGCAGGGTGGTTGAATAGGTAAATATAGATTGCTTGCTGTTGAAGTTAAGTTTCATCTTTCCTTCACTTTGAAGACCCCAATTACTTTTGTAACCACCAGAAAAACTACAGTTTAGGAGGTAAGTTTACCAGGGAAGGAATGCCCTTGGTAGCAAAGCTCACAGGGGCCACAAATGAAGCCTACCTCGTAAATTTGGTCTGAAGGGAGATAATCCAATAGAATATGTATGGATCATTTAGCCCCTTGTCTGGAACAGGAAAGGTAGTTTCTTTAAAAAGGAAAAAGAAAAACCAAGTTTGAGTTTCCATTTCAGTAAAAACAAACAATTATGGGTTACCTTCTTAGTGCCAGGCATAGTTAGAGACAAGTGAGCCTCCACCTGTCTCAGCTGTCACAGAGTGGAGTCCAGTGGGGAACTGATCTGTGCCTGTGCAGAAATAACCACAGTACAAAGCTCTGCATGATAAGGGCTGTGAGAATTGTATACTCAAAGTACCATGGGAGTTCAGAGAAGGGAGAGATTTCAATTTTCTTTGAATATTGACTTGCTCCTGCATAGTAACTGTAATATCTTCTAAGAATGACAGTCAGGCGTTTCTCACAAGGGCTAATGAATCACTCCATTTAGCTGTGACAACAGTAAGGCAAAGAAATATCTTCAAGAGCCCAGACGTTATTTTTCCAGCCTTGTCCCGGGGATATAATGTGCTTAGAAGTTATGACAAATTAGCTGCTTGTGGCAAATCTACATGAGCCCTTTTATAAAAATGGAAGTTTGGGCCTGAGTTAATGGGTTTTTATTGACAAGGGAAATAAAGTTGGATAGGGAGGGTAGAGCCTGGCGAGGAGAACTTTGAACAGCTGCAGAAGAGTTTAGATTTGGCTCCTGGAGCCTAGGGATCAGCAACTGTTCAAAAGGCGCAGGCTGAACCTTCATTTAGTCACAGGCCATTGCTACACTTCAATGTCTAAACGTCAGTTTACACACAAAGGCCGAGGGCAGAGTCACTAAATAATTGGCAGAACAAGAAGAAAGTAAAACAGAAGTAATTTAAGAACATAATAAAACAATAGATGTGAGGAGAATGCAATGCCATGGTGGTTTTTTTTTTTTTTACTGTGCTAATTTTTGTCTCACCAATATTTTTTTTCTAATTTCCCTAGTTACATTAGGAATGGCCGGCCTATGGCGTCTTTCTGTGCCTTTGGGAGGAAGAAGCTATCGCTAAAGTCAGGGTGCTTAGGAAGCAGAGCCCTGTTCTGGCAGAAACTTTTGCCCATATGTCCAGGTGGTCTGTTTTGGTAAAAAAAAAAAAACCATAGCTGCCCTCAAGTGACCTCAAGTTCCCAGTGTTTTGTGGTTAGGATGCCTGTGCATGGAGACCCCAGGGAACCAGGCAATCTGCCAGAGGGGGAGCAGGATTTGGGGTCTTCCACTATCCTCTTTCCCATGAATAGGTCTCGGCTACTTTCCCAGTTCTGCTCTCTTCTTGCTCTGCAAGAGGTCTCCCTCACGTTTCATCTGTCTTATTTTTTTTTTTTTTTTTGAGTTGGAGTCTCACTCTGTCTCCCAGACTGAAGTGCAGTGGCCACTCCAGACCACTGCAGCCTCGACCTGCTGGGCTCCGGCGATCCTTCCACCTCAGCCTTCCAAGTAGCCAGAATTACAGGCATGTGCTACCACGCCCGGCTGATTTTTTTGATTTATTGTAAAGATGAGGTCTCGCTGCCCAGGTGGGTCTCGAACCTGTGGGCTCAGGCAATCCACTCACCTCAGCCTCCCAAAGGCGTGGGATTACAGGCTGAGCCACCGAGCCTGGCTTCATCTGTCATATTGTTCTGCTCATTCAGGGTTACAGTACCCCCATAACTTGACTTCCTCATAACCCAAATTGGCCCCTGAGGTCTTATCTTATAACATGGACTTTCCTGTCTTCTTATTTCTTTATTTTAAATGTTGGTTTCCTCAAAAAAAAAAAAAAAAAATCTGATTGGACCAATTTATTTTATTTTTTACCAAGACATTTTGTCTTTGTAGCTGTGGGTCACTGGTGAGTTCATGGTTTGGCTCCTGTGGGTTATGCACAATGGAAGCACTGCTGTGGGTCCTGTGGAGAGGAGAGAAGGCCCAGGCCTACGTGGTTTACATGGGATGTGCTCCAGCAGGGCTGTGGGTAAGGCAGGCACCTGTCTACAACTTGTGAGTGCACAAAAGGTGAGTGGCACATTTGACCAGGCTCTCTTACTAATGTGTTCTCTTAGCCTCTCTGCCACGTCGTAGGGTGCAGACCACGACCCCCAAGTACAAAGGGTGGTGGCTCCAGAAAGCTCTGGTGTGCTTTCTGCTCATCCTGAAGGTCAGTAGTCATAACAGATGCCTCTGCCAGATCCACAATGGTCCCTCCTTACTGGGGCAAGACCCAAAAGGTCAATTTAAATGAGTTTGGCACTGAAAATGATGAAAGAGAAGAGAGGTCGAGGTCTGTTTCTCACAGGGCTCCCTCTGTGGCTCTACTTCTAAAATGTGTGTGCTGTATTGTGGTGGATGGGCCTAAGTGGCAGCCCCTCATGCTTGACGAGTCAAGGGATTTGTAGCAGGCAGAGGGCTTAGCAGCAAGGCCAAAGTCCAACTCTAGTGGATTCAGCTCAGAAAAGACATGATCAAATAATAGCACAAAGCTCTGAGATTCTCCAGAAAGCTTCAGAAGAAACGTGTCTCTAGATAAAACTAAATTGGTTAGTGAAGATCCCCTTCTCACCGCCACTCCAGGGCGCCACCGTCCTGGGCACTGCTGCTAAAACTGCAGCCACACCTGCTTCTGAGAATTAGACAGAGCTACCACCACTGTCAGAATGGGCTCGCCAAGGCCCAGGTTTGTTCTAGTTTAAAATTAGGGGTGGCATTGTTGCATGGTGAGTCCTGGTTTACATGTTCAGGCCCTACTTACAAAGGAAGGCTAGCAATGAAACTATTTGGTGTTTTCAGCAGTGGGCTCTGCCTCTGATGACGGAGAATGTGGTTCAGATCCTGGGCTGTAAAGTAGATTTAAACAATTCTCTCCTGAGACTTTGTCCATTCTTGAAAGTGGGGAGCAACGTGAGGAAAGAAGTGTGTTAGGAAAGGTGGTTTGGCTAGAGCTTGTAGGATAGTTTGCAAGACCGACTTAAGCCAGAGGGACTACCAAGGGATGATGTAGAAATAATTTGCTGAGCTCACTCACTTATAGAAAGAGATCTGATTACCTTATCATGATGTCTCACTAAAATAAAGGAACTGTAGGTCTAATATAGATATTAATTTCTAAGCAGTTTCCTTTTGGGGGGCGGGGATAAGCTGTGATAGACCAGTAAGCACATGGACAACCAGACAGATGCATCAAGAGTGCAGGAAGTGCTTTTGTTCTGTAGTGGAAGCAAACTTTGACCCTGGAGTTTGAGCTTGAGACTTCATTCTATTCTTATATTACATGTAAGCTATGAAAACTTGGATAGGTTAACTCACCTCTAAGCCTCAAGTTTCTCACCTGGAAAATAGGGGTAATAACACCTATTACATAGTATTACAGGGATAATTAAGTCCATTAAAAACTCCTAGCAGAGGGTCTGGACCAAACCAGGTTGCCAATAAATGCTAAGTATTAAAGTAACAATATTCTGACTTGAGATCATGAGGGCTGGAGTATTTGGTAGCCATGGGAATGCGCCAAAGAGAATAAATGTGAGTGATGGGACGGACAGAATAGATAGTACTCTGTGACAGGTGGAGTGAAGGGGACAGGAAGAATAAAGGGTCAAAGCAGACTCCATAATTTATTGATAAATCATCTTTATCATTTGGATCTTGGCATTAGGTTACTTTGATTTGAGCTGGTATTTTTCAGATAAAAGGAAGAGAACGACTTTGAGAATTTGGTCTGATACAATAAAATTTCTGAGAAGTAAAAGAATAGCTGGCTACATCCACATAGGAAAGTTGGGTAATAGAGGAAGAGCTGCCAACTCTTCTCCTTCTCCTCCCTCCTTCTCCTACTCTTCTCTTCATGTCTCTATCTCCTCCCCCTCCTCTCTTCCTCCTCCTCCCCTCCCTCCTCCTCTACCTCTTTCCTCCCCCTTTCTTCTCCTGTTTTTCATGCAAAGACACAATTTAAAATATAAGGGGAAATGTTACACCGTAATTTACTAGCCCAATAGCCTAATTCTTAACCAGATCCCACTACTTTAAATCCATTGTAGAAGGAGATAGGATATAAATTACAAACAAATAAATAATTGAGTCAACTCATCCACTTTAGGGATTGATTCCTTCATTAGCAAAAGGAGGTCAGTAAGAACTGGCCCTAATTCCAAAATGTTACCTGAGTGGCTGAGCCCTAGACTGAATGTCCCTACTATATTATTTCTGAGGGGCTTCAGAACTCAGCACATTCCAGCATGCTGTTACCAGGAGGAAATAATGGTTGCTAACAGTAGTGGTTACGATTTTCCATTAGCGTTTAGTCTTACCTAGCAAAAGGGTAACCAGGGAACAAAATATAGGATTTCTAGATAGACTTAAGAAGGCTCAAATCATTTAATGCCTTGCTATTCGGAGTATAATCTGGGAACCAGAAGTTTCAGCAAGCCCTGAGAACTTGGCAGAGATTCAGAGGCTCAGGCCCCACCATATCAACCTTTTAAATCAGAATCTGAATTTTAGCAAGATCCCGGGGTAATTTGGGGGCATCATTAAATTTTGAGAAGCCCTGGCTAAAGGCAGGAGGGGGAGAGAGAGAGAAGTTTTTTGGAAGGCAGGGAGATGGGACCCTGAGAGGGTGGAAGAATAGTGAAGGCCTGACTCATAACCTTACCTAGAGCTGGTTTGGAAGTGGTCTAGAATAGTTACTCATGACAAACTCCTTTGCAGTGTAAAAGCGACAGTAAGAGTCTTCACAAACTCCTCTGAAGCCTGTGAGTATCACGCCGGCTTGGCTCCAGGTGCCAGGCTGCCTGCGGATGACAGGCTGACAGCTGAGTGCTGCAGAGCCCTCGCCCTCCTCCTTTAAATTGGAAACAGATTGTAGTGCTGTAGGCAGTGTCATTGAGAAGGTGGCAACTGCCTCTTTCATCCCTAAAGTCACCCAGAGTCAAAGTGGACTATGAAACTCCTGGTCACTGCCTAGAATTTCAGGCCCTTCTAAACAAGGCTTCTTCTTTTGTTTATTTATTTTTTTTTAAATTCCCTATGTCTATGATTCTCAAAGCATGATCCCTAGATGAATAGTCTTAACATCACCTGAGAACTTGCCATAAATGTAAAAATTGACTGGGCACTGTGGCTCATGCCTGTAATCCCAGCACTTTGGGAGGATGAGGCAGGAGGGCCACTTGAGCCCAGGAGCTGAGACCAGCCTGGGCAGCATAGCAAGACCTGATCTCTACAAAAAATAAAAAAATAAAAATTTAGCCTGGTGTGGTAGTGTGCGCCTGTAGTCCCAGGTACTCAGGAAACTAAGGCAAGAGGATACCTAGAGCCCAGGAGTTTGAGGCTGTGGTGAACCATGATTGTGTCGCTGCACTCAAAAAAAAAAAAAGGAAAGAAAAGTAAAAATCTAAAAATCTCAGTTTCTACCCCATATCTACTGAATTGGAAACTCTGGTGCTGGACCCAGCAATCTGTGTTTTAACAAGCCTTCCAGAAAGTCATGATGCCAGCCAAAGTTTGAGAATCCATGCACTATGCCATTTTTAAAAACATGAATGGAAATGAAATAAATTTTTTTGGGCTTACCTTTATAGGTGGTAATAATGTCAATTTTTATTTCTTTGATGACCATTGTATTTCTGTCCTATCACCAATAAAGAAAAAAGTAGTTAAGATCTGTATATTTTAAAGAGCATTTTTGCAGGTATGGTTCTCTTCTCTTATGACATATACACATGCCTTTGTGAGGTGGACAAGGCAGGTGTTCAATCCCTAGTCTCCATCTTGGTGGACGAGAAAACTGTCTTCCACTATTCAGACGCTGGATCCCCAGAAGTCAGGGTGATTTGGGTTTTGTGTTTTCAGGACACATCTGATGCAAAAATTCTGTAAGGTCATGTCAAAGAAGGGACATTTCCCCATCAATAAGGCTCTTTGCTCTCATGTATTCTAAAGTTTTATAGTATTTTTGGAGTCCTTTTGGAATGACTGGTGATGTGGAAAATCTTGGACTACTTTGTGTTGATTTGTAAAGTTCCTTTTTATTATGGCTTAGTATAACTAGCTTGTCTCTAGCTCCTTCCAAAGAGAGGTTTATTATCTTAGTCTATCTACTGATTTGCCTTAACTTGAATTTTGAAAGGTTCTGCAAGGCCCTGGGCATTGGGGCTGGAGGCTGGGGCTCTACTTTGAAGCAGAAATGTCAGTCTTTTGAGGACATTAGTTCACCTTTGCTACTGCCAAGATAGTCATCTAAAGCTAATGTCCTGCCCTGTTGCCAGCCCCCCACACAAGTGTTTACTATGATAATGCATATTTGACCTGAGTTGGAAAGCAGGTAGATGTCAAAGCAGGCTGGAAATGGGGTATGTGGTAAGGCATCCCTCCCCAGACCTGGGGTCATATGACTTCTTATTTCGGGTTATGCATGAAAGACAGGCTCAGAGAAGCTGCCTAGCATTGAAGGAAGAACATTTAACTAGGAAATGAAGACACGGGTTCATATCCTAAATGAACCAGTCCTAGACCTGGTTCATTTGCTGCATAAGTTTGGACAAGTCACTGAAGCTTTTGGACTCCATTTTCCTCATCTGTTAAAAGCAAATATTAATAACTGCCCTCCCTGCTTCACGGAAGTGTTCTGAGCCTCACATGAGGCCTGCTGCTGAAAGTGACTGTCATGTGGAAGATGCTCGGAGCAGTGAAGAGCTGGGCATCATGATTCTTCCACCTGTGTGGTCCCCACCCTCTACCCCTCAGGGATAATGCTGCAGCTCCTCTCATGTGGGAGCACAGAAATGTCTTTCAGGGAGACTTCACGAGATTCTCACAACAGGGTAATGATTCTTTAGCAGTGTCTTTGTATGCCTGGACTCAGAGCCACCCAGAAGAGACACAAGAGGGTTCCTCACCCTCTGTACCCACGAGACTCTGCTGCCAGTGCCCCTTTCCACCCAAAGCACTAAGTCTATGAAGACAGTCTCTGTTCAGGCACATATCTGCCCTCCATGGAGCTGAATAAAGCCCATTCTTCCCTTTTCTGCACCTTTTATCTCAAAGGAGTCCCAAGTACACAATATACTCTACAGCCTGGTTCTCTGTGGTTAAACAATAAAAGGTCTTTCACTGACCCACACTATTGAAATGCCACTACCTCCGTTGTGCAGCTGCTAGACAGCTGTTCTGGGCTGTACAGAAAACGTCTCTCAATTCTAGATCACTTAGAATGTCTTCCTCTGAGGAGAGTTCAGGAGGACAACATCAAGGCCTGCAAGTTACAGAGAAAGTGTGGATTTTTGTAAAATGCGCACATAAACCAAAACCAACTTTCCAATCAACCCTAAGAAAACCAGACTGAATCCATTAAAATGATGTTGGTTTGTTTCGCAATGAAGAAAAAACTTTGACCCTGTCCATTTTTGTCCTACTCAAACTGCCCTCTTTACCATAAACAAATAGGCCTCTTAAAATGAGAGTTGTATAAATAAAATTTGACAGTGGTAGGATAAACTTTAATTGGTCCTGCCCCCAAATAACTATGGATATTAGTTTGGCCTAATTCAATTCAATGGAGACCTTAATGTGTGCCCGAGCTGGACTGCTAGCTGGGAGGCAAACATGAATTATAAAGTTTCTGGCCTTAGTGGCTGGCATAACTACCAGATATGGAGATGCCACACAAGCACATTCAGAGGTTTATATTCCCTATGTAGAAGGAAAGAGCTTGGGGTAATTTCAGACCCTTGTCTCCTCTTCTTCATAACAGATGGGCCACTCAGCAGAGCACCCAACTAGAGCAGCTCTGGCAACTAAAGACCACCTCAGTCTTCCCTCAGTTTCCTTCTTCCTATTGAAAGAAAACACAGAACAAACAGAGGGAGGTTTTCAATAATTACTGCATTAATGACCTTATAGTTGCAATACTAACAATGACTGCTGACATTTTGGTTTCTTTTCTAGTATTAACTACATCCAAAAATAACTTTTATGAGATTTTTTTCAAAAGGATAATTGCAATTTTTGTTCACTGTGGTTTAGATTTTAATTTTTTAGCTGTTGAAACAAATGCCTTGTAATAGAGGAAATATAAGGGGTGACTATTCCACTAATCTGTTTAGGTGAGTCTAATATAATGCTATGAAAACCTCACCACCTCACCTCTTTCACTTTTGCTTTTTGTGGGTTTTAGAGCTTTTTAAAATCAACATGATCCTTTCCCCAGAGTCCTTTCAGACCATAAGATGGAGGAGGAAGAAAACTGGGGTACCTTGAAAGTTATTCAAGCACTCAAATTTGTATTCAGAGAGCCGTTAAATAAATCGATCACCAATAATCTGCTAAACACCAGTTTGTGCCAGAGTTGTCCTGGAAAGTTGCTGGAAGCATAGGGGTGAGTATATAAGCCATGTAAGAATAAATCCTCAGGAAGTTCTGGTAAGTGAGATGAAATGGTCATGGGGAACAACTTGAGGAAACTCCAAGATGACATGTCATTAAGTCCTCAGTTTTCTTCTATGGACATCAGGGGACAAAGGAATTCAGATAGGAAGTTAAAAATATGAGCTTACTTCCATTCACAAAGGTCTTTGTAAAGGAGAAGGGAAAACCTGCGCCTTGAAGGATATTATTTGGTAGTTGGGGTACAGCCGAGGGGATGCATTAGTTTAGACAGAAGATGGCAACACAGAGTTAGAGCCTGCTACACTTATGTATTGATGAAATAGGATGAAAGATCTTCTGTTGGAACAATGGTTCTTAGACATGCAGTTGACTGTTGAGATGGCCCATCAGAGTTGTTGAATGGTTACTCATCAGCGTGGTGAGCTTGGGCTTGTCCAGCTCCAACTTTCCCCCAATTGCCCTCCCTCCTTTACCTCCAGGTCAGCCTTCCTGGGGAGACAGCTCCTTCACAGACAAGTGGTTGAGCTCCAGGTGACACCTGCAGTAGTGTGGAATTGCACATTGGTTATTTCTAA
This sequence comes from Carlito syrichta, assembly GCF_000164805.1. Taxonomy (NCBI): domain Eukaryota; kingdom Metazoa; phylum Chordata; class Mammalia; order Primates; family Tarsiidae; genus Carlito; species Carlito syrichta. Next base: position 1,099,462 of record NW_007249756.1, on the reverse strand, counting down.
ATGATCTAATCCAGAGATTCTCACACTTGTGTGTATATCACAATCACCTGCAGAACGTGTTAGATCACACTTCTGGGTTCCACCTTCACTGTTTCCAATTCAATAGGTCTGGGGCCCAGGGTAGGGCCAGATGTATTTAAATTTTTAACTAATTCTGGGTGCTACCGCCAATGCTGGTCCAGGGACCACATTTTGAGAACCACAGATCTCATTCATTACCTCAGCTTACAAAAGAGGATACTGAGGCCCAGAGAGTTCTCAGAGTTTAAAGAATGCATTAGAAGACAATTGTCCAACACCCCTTCACTGTTCGTCTGTGCAAAGTCCAGCCTGATCCTAAATTCCTAGTCTGACTTTGGTTACTTTTTAATTATCTGAGAGTTGAGCTTCTCTAATCAGTAAAATTTCTTACATATTTAGAAACAGCTCCACCTGAAGGCAGGAGGATAGCTAAGTATGAGCTTTTAAGGCTGTGAAAATATTACATTAATAAAAAAATACTTAATGAATTAAGTATTAATGTATTCCGTCCCTAATTTTACAGCCTGTAGGTGGCAGTGCCTTCCTTCTCTATGCACGGCCAGATGACCAGTTTCATTTCCTGATAGCTAAGAAGGCTGCAGTGCTTACGATATTAGAGATTAGGCCATCTACTCCCTGCCCAGGACTGCAGAATCAGATCACTGCATTTAACATTTTGAGAATTGTATTGTCCTGGATGAACATGTGGGGTTTTTCCAATTTTTAATTTCTAATGTTTTTATTTTTTCATTTTCTTGTTTAACTAGTTATATTTTTATCTTTTGTACAATATTCTAAGACTTAACATTTGTGAAAAGCCAGAAATCAGAGATGTAGAGAGGTGAAATTATTGAAAAGCTATGAATTTACTATAAGAGAGCATTCTTCCCTGGAGAGGTTTATAGCTGCCAAAGCACCCTTTTATTGATGAAAGTCGGGGGCGAGGAGGAAGAAAAGAGAAAAGTATGATTCTAGGAATCACATTGCTGAAATGCCAAAGAGAGGAACAAACAAGTAAGTGATTGTTCATTAACCACTATCAATGATTAAACATGAATTCCCCATTTCCATATGACCCAGGACTTCAGTTGACCTGTTGGTACATGATTTCCATTTCGTCAGTAGTCATTGACTGACATGAAGATATATAATTCACTCCACTTTTGATTTTAAGATGAAATCATACTCTAAGTGTATGAGATGTTCACTTGTAAACACCCAGCAATGTCTCCTTTTACTCCCAAAGACCCCCAGGCCAGTCTCTTTCCCCAACTTCACTTCCCCTTGAGAGCCACCAAAATGTCTCAGCTCTTGGAGAGAAGCAGTGTGGTCTAATGACTTTGGCCCCATGATTGTCTAGTGTTGTCTTCTCTCTTTTAAGCCATGCAAAGATCAGTTAACTCCAATCCAGTTCATCTTCCTTTGTTGTTCTAACAAACTATTGCAAACTGATGCTGTTGTCTCCAACTTTCTGATAGAACCGAGTTTAAGCTCTTACTTGGCATCCAAGGATGTAGGATTAGTTTCCATCTTATTTCTTTAGCCTCATCTTCCTCCATTTCCTACCCTCCTTCCTTGCATTTATGCTGAACCTTGCATCATTTCCAAAATGATTTTTTTTTTTTTTGAGTCAGAGTCTCACTTTGTCGCCTAGGCAGGAGTGCAGTGGCACACTCACGGCCACCCTGCCTGTGGGGCTCAGGCAATCCTTCCGCCTGAGCCTTCCAAGTAGCCGGAACTATAGGCGCGCACTACCACGCCTGGCTTATTTTTTGATATATCGTGGAGATGAGGTCTCACCAAGGTGCCCAGGCTGGTCTCGAACTCCTGGGCTCAGGCAATCCTCTTGCCTCAACCTCCCAAAGTGCTGGGATTAGAGGCTTGAGACACCACACCCGGCCCTAAAATGATTTTATGCCTGTGCTTTTGTACATTTTGTTTCTTCTGAAAAATTTCTATTCATCTTTGAAGATTAAATGTCATTGTGAGGAAACATTTCCAGATTCTCCCAAACAGAAGCTTGCTCATCCTCTAAGAAGCTTTTAAGTACATTATAGTATAATTTACCTGTTTACATGTCTGTTCTGAGCCCAGCCACAGTCTTGTTTTGTTCCACCATCCACTGCAGTAGGTTGGTGCCATGATGGTAGTGGCTGTTTTACTCTTCTCCAAGTTCCTATATACCTAACATAGAGCTGGACAGACAGTGGATGCTAAATAAATGTGGTTTTTAAAAAAATCCATTAACCTTATGCAGGATACTTTATTTTGTTTGTTCAGGAAAGCCTCTCTTTTCTCAGTTTCAACTTTTCTCCTTTTCTCTATTATTTCATTTTGTGATCCACCAAATCTCTTGAGTTCTACAAGTGATGGATTTGCCAGTAAAACACAGAAATGTTGAAGCAAAAAGCTTGAACAGTGATGATTATGATTCTTTTTCTGCTACTACTTCTGAAACAACAGTTTTATCAGTTTCTACACATCCTTGGTTACCTGAATTTCCCCTTAGAATATTCACAAAAGTTTTCATCTACCTTTTTTTTGTCTTTCCTAGATGAACTCACCCTTCCTCGAGCATCAGAAAACAAGTTAAACACAATTTTTTATTTTCTTATTGACATGTGCTATATTTTATTATCAGTATTGCAACAGTATTGTGTTCCACATGTTATCATTGCAATCATACGCTATTTCTGATACTTTGTGGGTCAGATAGGGTATTGGGGTTGAGTCTGTGGTTAACACCAACACTATACTGTTTTTAAAGGAAAATGAGTTTCACATTTCAGCAACTGACCTAAAAATGAACTTTTTGAACATGCCTGATGTTTTAATGTGAGAAATTTGATTTTGCATATATTTGGTGTCAATTTGTGAACGTGGCCAACTTTTTCATTATGACATACATACAGGGCTGGCCATGGGGCTGAAGACATGTATATCTTAGAATGTACTGGAAAATCCCTTATGATCCTTGGGACAATATATCCTTGATATTCCCAGAAATATGTCTTTGTGTTTCTTATGATAATGGGGATAATGGGGAGAAAACTGGGATATACAGGAGGTGGTCTTTTAGGGAAGGACTGTCCAGCTCCATGCCAAGGGTTTTGGAAAGGTGTCATAATGTGGGTAAGGCTTGATCATCCAATTTAAGGAATCAGAAACAATGCCTGACAGAACCTGATAAGCTCTCTTACTGGCCAGTGTGTTTACAGGTATGGAAAGAAGAGATGCAATAGCAACAATTAAATTAAATTAAAGAAGGAGCCTACTTCTCTGGTATTTAGCATACAAGCAGAGACTCTGATTATATGCTTGACTGTTTGGAAAGTCAGGAGATTAATTTCCCCTAAAAACTCCAGTTGGAGACTATAAGGGAGCAGCAAACACCACGAAGCAACCTGTAGGACTTGGTTAGTCTGGAAGATAGGCATTCAGACTAGAGAGAGAGGAAGAGAGTAGGTCCCAGCAGAAACTCCAGGAGAGACCCAGGATGCATGGACATGACTCCACCTAGTAAGTTCCATTTGAAGCAGGAATTAACATATTAAGCAGCACAGACCCCATGAGAACACAAGTGGACAGGTTTTATCCACAGCTGCTGCAGCCAGGTGGTATGCTTGATAGTGTGATGCAAGAAATCACCATAAAGAACTTCAGAGTGTGCAGGAAGAGCTTTCCAGATAGCACTCATGTTAGAAATTATTTTCTTTTCATCCAAAAGCAAAGATAACTTATAACACCTTCCCAACATAGCAATGCTGAAGAGAAAGGATTTTATAGCAATTATTTTGCAGAGACATTTTCATATTGGAGTAAAATAAACTTGGAGAGTTTTAGTTTGGCATGCTATATAAAGTAGCAAACAGTTACCAAAATACCTAGAGCAAGAGGAACACATTAAAAACAAACAGACAAACACACATTCTTTGTAGGCTGACCTCCAAGTATTGGTAACTGCACTGACAAATACTTGAAATTTATGTGTATATATACACACACAGCGTTTAATAAAATATATCCGCATTTCTATATTTTGATATAATATATATACAATAGAATAGATACCTAAATTATAGAAACAGTTTAAAGAATAATAATGAAATGAACATCAAGGTATCCAACAACAAGCTTATGAGATACATCTGATGCCCCTGTGTATTTATTCTTCTCTAATCGCTCTCCCTACTCCTTAGAGCCAGCTCCCATCTATCTTGAATTTTGTGTTTAATATTCTCTTGCTATTCTTTACAGCTTTTTTTTAAAAACCATAATTCTACTCGAAATAGTGTAGTTTTGAACTTTATTCAAATGGCATATAATACTGTATATATATGGCCCTGGAACTTTTCCCTCCTCAACTTTGTGTTTTGGGAATTTTTTTTTTTTTTTTTTTTGCAGCTATATCATATTTCATTATAAGAATACAGAACACCACAATTTATTTATTCAGGTTCTTTTCAATGGACATTTAGGCTCTTTCCGTGCATAAAAATCCCCCAAATGCTGATATGAACATTCATGTCCATTTTGCTTGGAGTACAAGTGCGAATGTCTCCCAAGATAAGAATTTGACTAGGCAATGACAAAGTGTTTCCCAGAATGGTAGTACCAATATACGCTTTGCCAAAGTGTAGGATTTCTGATTGTTCAACATCATCTTCAACACTGGCTATTGCCAGACCTTTACATTTTTGCCTATCAAGAGGGAGCAAAATAGTTGTGGCTTTAATTTGCACTCTCCCTTTTGATGAACTTAAACATATTTCATACATTTATTGGCCATAAGTACTTCCTTCATAAAATGCCTGTTCATATTTTATGCCCAGCTTTTATGGGGTTGCTTACTAATTTTAAAGATTGTTTAAATATCCTGTATATTAATCTTTTGTCAATTAGAGTCCATGGCATATGTCTTTTACTGTTTGTGAGTTAAATTTTAATTTGTTAATAAAATTATGTTAATATTTTCACCATTTATCACATCCATATACAGAGATAGCTCTATCTGCATACTTTCTGTAAATTCTCATTGCAGTATAACAAAGCTATTTTGTATCCTAGTGCCTGGCTTGTAGTAACAGTGTTTATTTCAGTTGGTTACAATACAATTTGAACAGTTCAGACTTGGTCCTCATCATGTACAACCTACATAAAGGAAATACTTGATTGGTACTGTTCGGTTGTTCAGAAAGAGGAGAAAATTGAGGCAAGCCACGGCCATTCTTATTTTGCTGTTAAGTAGCAGTTACAACTCAACTCTAAAATCATTTTGTTGTCGTTTCCACTTCAAACATCCTTATATGCTCAAAAAAACAGAGAAAATAAAAGATAAAGACCTAATAGCTACAAGGTTAAAACACAAGAATGATGTGTATGTTCATACCTTCTCTCTGTACTCTTGCTTAACAGCCGTAATTCTTGCAGATGTCATTCACCACATTAGGTACATCACTTTCCATTGTTCCAATGTGTAAATTGTTTGCTTAATGTCATTTCTCCCACTCCACCCCAGACTGTAAGTTTCCATGTGTATAGGGGCTTGTCTTCCCTGTGTCTCAGTGTCCCCAGCACCTAGCAGAGTACCTGGCAGAGTTCTCAATAAAACATTTGTTATGTAAGTGAATAGCACCTCTGTTTTACTCATTCTTTTTCTTTTTGTTCTCTGTGGTTGTTATCTCATTCTGCTGTTTGAAAGAATGATATTTCTCTATTTACATTATCTCAGATGGTCATCTCTTTTTCAAGTTAAAGAAAGATATCTCACCTTTATGATTGAGCTAACTATACGCTGACTTTTTGTCCTATTCAACTTGTTTCTAAAAAAAAAATCAGTGGTTTGGACAATGATATTGGCAACGTCCTGATTGAAAATGCATATGCATGAAGCTGGGAGGGATGAGAATATGATAGGCAGAATCCATCACTGTGGATTCTAATACACGCAAATGTAAAACTCTTCAGTTGGATACAAGAAAGTCCAATTGTACAAATTGTAGTCAAAAATTTGTGTTTCTGCTTAACGAACGTGCTTCTGGATTAACTGGTTCTGATTCTATAGGCATTCGGCACCTTTCATTGCCTTTGAGCGATTTTACATTTATGCAAATTGTAGATAACCTATAGAAGTGCAAAATGATTCTTGTCTATTACAAATGTATTTGTATCTTGCAAGTACGTTTTGTCCATGTGAGTTCAGGTGACACTGTGGACTAGCCAGTTTTGTAACCGTTTGCAAATTAATTTCAATATTCCTAATATAAAAATATGTCTTTTCTTTGGTTTCTCCTTTAAACAAGTAATAATATCCCTCATTAAATTATTAGTGAAATGCACTCTTTTATGCATGTTCATTTTACATGTATATGAAATGATAAGTTAATCTTTAACAAAGTAGAGAATAGAAAAAACTCAGGTCAGTATGAATCATATGTGAAAAAGATTTGAGGACTTGGTTGACAGTAAATTAAATGTAAATCACCGGTGTAAAGTGGCTACTGTTTTGGTTATTTAGGTTTTTTTAATTGGTTACTTAGATGTAAAGCACTTACGTTAGAGTCATTATTCTATACCACTGGTCAACTTCTCTTATTTTTAATTCAATAACTGTTGTGAAAATTTCTGCTATAAATAATGTTTTAAAATCTGATATAGCAAGTCATTACAATTATGTTCTTTAAAAGAACACTTCAATATTCCTGATAGTGTATTCTTCTAGGTGAATTATATTGTGAGTTTGTCAGAGTCTATAGTGTATTCATTTGGGATCTTGGTTTTGCATAAAATCTATAAATATTTGCTTAGGAATTATTACTAGTGTATTTGGTCTTTTCAATAAGAAGCAATGACAATATATATCTCTCCAATTATTTCTCTCATCTTTTATTTCTCCCATTAGGGGTTTCAAATTTTATTTGAATAATAAAATCATTTATGCCTTGAATTAAATAGATATGCATTTAATGGTTTCAATTGTAATAGAATCATTTTTATTTTGTCTCTAGCTATTTGTCATTGGTGTAAAAGAGTGCAATTGATAATTATATTTATTTTTTCTAAAAATTAATATTAACCTTTTGAAAAATGTATATTTCTCAAATAAATACAACAAACATTTCTAGTGCTATGCTTTAAAAACAATAAGTAAAAATGAATGAGACACCCTTGTTTTGAAAATAGTTTCCATTCACCCTGGAGAAAACAAAGGTGAGAAAAATTTTGGATCCCTCTTTTCCTTCCTAAAAGATACCTTAAGTAAAGGATGTTTCACTTTTTAGGCAAGGTTATTTTGGGAAAGACAGTTAGAAACACCAATACAGATTATAAATCTTTCTATTCTATATTCGACCAAAGATCATTCTGCATATCCTATGGGCTCAGTCTGTGCTTGCATATGTAGACGAGGGCCCAGGAGTATATATACTTAAAGATACTATTAGGAAGTTCCACATGATCTCTTCATTACTCATTTGATTGTGAGCAGCATCCAAAGGAGATTAAAAATTTTAAATTAAGATTAGAAGATAAATCAGAGAAAAATTTTTCTTAAATGTTAATATGCCCTCTAATCATTTCCGAATTTCCTTTTGTTCTCTTTGCTAGTCACCAACTGTCTTTAATTATCGCTTTAAAATATTTTAATTGACATGTAATTGTTGTACATATTTTGAAGATACATGCGATATTTTGATACATACATTTATACAATGTGTAATGATCAAATCAGAGTAGTTGGTCTATCCATCACCTCAAACATTTATCTTTGCATTGGGAACATGATAATTCTTTTAGTTATTTTGAAATATACAATGGATTCTCATTAGCTATAATTTTTCTACTATATTATCAAATACTAGAACTTATTCCTTCTATTTAACTGTATTTTTGTACCCGCTAAGCAACTTGTCTTCATCCTCACTCCCCACTTCCCTTCTCAGCCTCTGGTAACTATCATTCTACCCTCTACCTCATAAGATCCACTTTTATAACTCCCGCTTAGGAGTGAGAACCTGTGAGACTTGTCTTTCTGTGCCTTGGGACATTTCATTTAACAAAATGACCTCCGGTTCCACCCATGTTACTGCTAATAAAAGGATTTTTGTTTGTTTTTCATGGCTAAATAATATTCCACTGTGTAAATACATTACATTTTCTTTACCCATCAACATCCATTGATGGACACTGAGGTTGATTTCATATCTTGGCTATTTTATAAATAATGCTGCAAAACATGGGAATGCAGATATCTCTTCGATATACTGATATTCTTTCTTTGAAATATATTCTCAACAGTGGGATTGATGGATTGAGTGGTAGTAATATACTTAATTTTGGGAGAAACTGCCATACTGCTTTCCACAGTAGCTGTACTACAGTGCATCCTTACCAAAAGTGTACAGTTGCTCCCCTTTCCCCTCATTCTCACCAGCATTTGTTATTAATTAATTAATTATAATAGCCATTCTTACTGGGGTGAGATGATATCACATGGTTTTGATTTGCAGTCCTCTGATAATTGGTGACATTAAGCATTTTTCATGTAACTGTTGGCAATTTGCATTCCTTCTTTTGAGAAATGTTTATTCAGGTCTTTTGCCCATTTTAAAATCAGATTATTAATTTTTTGTTATTGAGTTGTTTGAGTTTCTTTATTTTCTTGTTATTAGTCTCTTGTCAGATGGATAGTTTGCAAATATTTTCTTCTATTCTGTAGGTTGTCTCTTCACTTTGTTAATTGTTTCTTGTGCTGTGCAGAAGCTTTTAAACTTATAATTCCATTGTCTACTTTTGCTTTTGTTGCCTGTGCTTTGGTCTTGTTCCCCCAAATATTTGCCCAAACCCATGTCCTATAGTGTTTCCCCAATGTTATCTTCTAATAGTTTCTTAGTCTCAGGTCTTACATTTAAGCCCCTAATTCATTTTGAGTTGACTTCTGTATATGGAGAAAGATGGGGATCTAGTTTTATACTGCAGCATGTGGATATCCAGTTTTCCCAGTACCATTTATTAAGCAGAGTATCCTTTCCCAATGTATGTTATTGGCAGCTTTGTCAAAAATGATTTGGCTGTGTGTGGATTTATTTCTGGCTTCTCTATTCTGTTTCATTGGTCTATGTGTCTGTTTTAATGCTAGTACCGTGCTGTTTTGGTTACTATAGCTTTTTATTATAATTAAATTCGGTATTGTGATGCCTCCAGTTTTGTTCTTTTTACTCAGGACTGCTTTAGCTATCAGAGTCTTCTTCAGTGTATTTTGTGGTTTCATAAGAATTTTAGTTTTTTTTCTATTTCAGTGAACAATGTCATTAGTATTATACTTTGATAGAAATAAAATTCAGGCTGAGGTGAGTGGATTGCCTGAGCCCGCGGGTTCGAGACCCACCTGGGCAGCGAGACCTCATCTCTACAATAAATCAAAAAATCAGCTGGGCGTTGGTAGCGCGTGCCTGTAATTCCGGCTACTTGGAAGGCTGAGGCGGAAGGATCGCCGGAGCCCAGCAGGTCGAGGCTGCGGTGGCCGGGAGCGGCCACTGCACTCCAGTCTGGGCGACAGAGTGAGACTCCAACTTAAAAAAAAAAAAAAAAAAAAAAAGAAATAAAATTCAACATCTCTTCTTGATAATTCAATTAACTGGATACAGAAGGAACATACCTCAACACAATAAAGGTCTTTGTGACAATCCCACAGCTAATATCATACTAAACAGGGAAAAATTGAAAGCCTTCCCACCAAGAACTGGACCAAGACAAGGATGTCTACTTTCACTATTTTTACTAAACATAGTATTGAAAGTTCTAACCATAGCAGTTAGGTAAGAGAAGGAAATAAAGGGCATCCAAATTTGGTAGGAAGAAGTCAAATTACTCTTGTTTGCAGATGACATGATTTTATATTTAGAAAAACCTAGACTCCACTCTTAAAATTGTAAACAAATTTAGTAAAGTTATAGGATACAAAATAGTCATACACAAATCAGTAGTGTTTCTATATGCCAATCATGATCTCTTCAATAACACCAAGAAAGCAATTCCATTTACAATAGCTACAAAAAATAAAATATCTAGAAATAAATGTAACCAAAGAAGTGAAATATCTCTACAAGGAAAATTGACACTGATGAAAAATATTATAGAAGACACACAAAAAATGGAAAGATAGTCCATGCTCAAAGATTGGAAAAATTGATATTGTTTAAATGTCTATATTATCCAAAGTAGCCTATAGATTTAATTAATACTTTGCTCAATTTAGCACTGTCTAAATTTCAGTTGTTGGATCTTAAGAAATTATTTATTTATTGATCTTAAGAAATTATTTATTTCTTCTGAGCCCTCATTTTCTTATTTGTAAAATAGGGAGAAAACAGTGTTTTGTCTGTCTTCCTGGGTGGTTTTTTGAATCAGATAAAATGATGAGGACACCATCACTTTGTAAGAGTGATTGGCCACTGAAGGCTGTTCCAACTAAATTCAATAAGAATGTGTTCAATCTACTTTATGGCTGCCATGTAATTGCAAAGGGATATGAATATGAGTGAAATATAAAATAAAGTCTCTCTCTCCTAGAGAAATGTCTCTCAAACACTAGTGTGCAAACACATTTCCCACAGTATTGTTAAAATGCAGATGCTGATTCAGTTAGTCTAGGGTAGAGCCTGAGATCTTGCATTTCTGACTTTTCAAGTGTTGCCCATACCGCAGATGGTGAGCTCTTATACTCCAGCTAAGGCAACAAGTCATGCACATTAAAGGCAGAAATCAGGAAAAACTAGACATCATTAAGTATCTAATAAATGGAAAATTGGAAAGAACAGTGTGGGCCAGAGCATGGAGGAAGGTTTCATGGCCATGAAAGATGGGATTGAATTCAACCTGAGATATTCAAATATCAAGATTCAACTTAAGATTCCTTCTACTGTTGGTAAGGAGACAATAGCAAGTGCAGCATAGCACAGTCTCTTGCTACAGGAAAAGTGACTCATCGTTTGTAGGATTTTGTGGTTAAGATGCTTGAAGTTGCTTCTGAAACAATGTATGAGGATGTGTCACCAAGATACAATGATGTTAAGTTGCTCTTTGGAGCTCAGTATCATATATGCACATCTATATCAAAGTTCTGATAGCTCACACATCCTTGTGAACATTGTTGTGCACATACCTTCTTACATAATTTTATCACTAATCAGGATATTCTATGTGCTCTTCTGTAGACAAGTAACATGCTTTGTGTTTGTAATATTATTAAAGGCAGCTTTTAGCCTTCATTAAGCACCAGTTAGTCTCCCAAGACAGTCAGAAGCAATTCTTTCCTACATGCTGATCAGCTTTCTCTGGAAAGAATAGTTACTGACTTTTCATCCCCAGGGGTGGTCGGCAGCAAAGCTACAAAATTGAGTAAATTTATCTTCATGACTCACTGACTTCTTTGGTGCCCTCATCCCTTGGGAGCCCAGTACCCATATGCTTCTCCCTGATGTTCCTGATCATCCTCACTCTAATTTGCAGACTCACACCCCAAATATGCTATCAAATATGTTCCATTTCATGTTAATTCTCTTCATTTGTAGCTATTGTAATAAACTCATCTCTCACATAGGCCCTACCGGCAGCTCTGACGTCAGCTAGAGCGTTTACTCATTGTTCCTTGAGCACACCTTCTGCTTCCTGCCTGTGCCTTTGCTTTCTCCTGGACTGCCCCTCCTCTTCCATTATCCCCAGCCAGGCACAGAAATCCTTTCCATTATCCCCCAGCCCAGCTGAAATCCTGACTATTTTGTAAAGCCTTCCAAGAATTCCTCAGTATGAACCACTTAATAAAATATTGTTTATGCTATCCATTAACAATCATTTTCTGTGTTGTTGCTGTTTTTTGATTGTGATCTTCCATTGTCATTTACAACTTATATTTAGTTCTTTAAGACTTGAAATCTTAGCTCTCCTACTACCAAAGCTTCTTGACATTAGAGCTTGGATCTTATATGTTTTTGTATGTTATACAGAGAGTGTCACATATGCAAAAAAGATTGTTTTGATTTTATGAACTAATTCTAAAGATTTTAGGATGCTCATGGTGAATGTAGAAGGCCATTCAGATAAAATGGTAATGGGCTTTTCACTGATATAACTGGAGAAAAAGATAACTTTAGAAACTTGGAGAAGATCAATGGAAGTGTTTTTGATTCCCTTCTAAACATACCCCAAAGCTGACCCCTCTTTGGAGCCTGCCCCTTCTATTGGGCCAGCCCTGTTACCATAGTAACTCTATCCTCAGCTGCAGTCCAGCTTTCAAACTGACAAATACAAAAGGATGAAGGGGAGATCATTTCTTAGCTCTTGTTGACTGGCCTTGTTCCATTCCTATTCCCCTCCCAGGTAAGAATGGGATGCCTCTTCAAGGAGATATCAGGCTGAAGCTGAGGACTGAAGGGCACAGGAAAAAACCCTGAAGCGTTGCCCTTCCTTTGGGGAGTTGATGTCTGTGATGAATTCACCATGCATGCTTGCCCCCTGTCCTTAGAACCCTCTGGCCTGCTATGGAATATGATGTCTGACCCTATATACCCACCTACTTTGGGGATTCTGGAATGATAGTCTAGAGAGCAGCTCTGGTCAGCCCTATCAGGCTCTCTGTTCCTCCTGAAAAATTAAGTCTCATCACTCTGTGTGGATGAAGTGGGTTAGGGAAACCCAGGAGAGTTATTGGGCCTCTGCATAGAGGGCGCCTTCCTAAGCAGCAGTTAAGGTCCACGATTCACAGGCCCACCACTGGCTTCAGACCACATTTGCCCCCTTTCCTCCTCTCCCAAACTCTTCTATCAAACCCTAGACCTAGTTACATCACTAAGAAAGTCAGGGCTTTAGGTAGCTACATCTGATCCTTGATGTCTAATATACTTCAGCTCTGAAAAATCATATTTTCTACCCAGGAAAATGACTGGGGAGAAGCCAGCTCTCCTTGCTTTGCTTTCTACTGGCATTCACAGACCAGCAGTGGTCATCTTGCCTTGATGAGCTCAGAGCTGGGCTCACATCTTAATATCTCTACCCTGGCTGTTTGACTGTGGTCTTGGCTCTTGGTTCTTTCCTCTACCCATTCCCTTCTCTGAGCCACAGAGACTATCCCTGGAAAGATAAATGCTCACACATGCACGTTCTTCTTCCAGATGGAGGGAGGGTGAGGAGAAGGGAGGTGGGAGGAAGCTTAAGAGATTGAGATGAGGGAAGGAGGTCTGGAGTCAAGGAGCAGTGTTCAGGTTTGATCCCCAGCAGGACAGGTTTGGAGTAACAGAGGACTATATAAGAGAAATTGGGTGGTAGAAATAGAAGAGGAGTCTCTATCTTTGGAGAGCAAATACTCTTGTTGACACAGGTCACAGTATTTATTGAGATGCACAGGTGCTTTCCAGAACCAAATGGGCACGATCTAGACCTGAGTCCCTGTAGAAGCCCTATTTTGGGATATCACAAATCACATATCTCATTCTCCTTTATGATGCTTGATCTGAAATTTAAGAATAATGGTGAAGTGAGTGTCAACCCTCAGGAAACGTATTTAAAGCTTGCTTGGGATGATCTGAGAGATGCTGAGAAATTCCTTCCTACCTCCTCCTACACCCTTCCAAAAAAATAAAATCTAACTCACCACTAATCACAGAGCCTGAAATTGCATACTAGGGTCCTTTGAGGGTAAGATAGCTTTCTTCCGAAGTCTTTGGTCTGGAAGCAGTGCCTTTTATAGAAAGGACAAAAAAATTATTCAGCATTATCAGAATGTTTGAAAATAAAAAAAATTATAATCCTCCCTTAGTAGCTTTATAAACTAAAATAACTTTCAGATTGGTGAAATACTTAAAGGTAAAAAGGAAAAAAGCTTAAATCCTTAAAATCTGAGAAGGTAAATGTTTACTTGATTTCATGCCAGGATGAGAAAGGTATATTTTACCACCTATTAGGCTAAGGATTCTTTGTGACAAGATAGATTATAAACACTATTAAAAGGCAAATGTCAACTTGAGGAAACAGTAAATATGGCAAGGAACTGATATCTTAAATGGATAAAGAGCTATTTCCAAATCAATATGAGAAACTCTAAGACCTTTACTGTAAAATCGGTTTACAAAAGGAATAGATAATTCACATATGAATAAATGTTCAGTGTTGGTAGTAATAAAAGAAATGCAAAGTAAAACGACAAGAAGATACTATTTTCATGTAAGAAATTAATATAAAAATACTAGCCAAGTGGAATTCAGGTAATAGTGAAAATGAACTAGACATTCCCAAATTCTGGATGATTTTATAACTTGATACTTCACAGAAACTAATTTTAGAATTGAGATTCAAAAACTTAAAATGTCCCCATGAGTTGATCTGGTAATTACACATCAAGGAATCAGTTTCAAGAAAATAGTAAGAATTGTGAACTCAAAATTCACATATAAGGATGCTCATTATAACATCATTTATAAAGCAAAAAATTAGAAGCAACCTAAATATACAATGATGAGAATGGCTAAATAGATCATAATAAGTCTGTGTGATGGACTAATATAGAGCAGTATAAAAATTCAAAACATGTAAAACAATATCTTTGTATTTAAAAAAACAAGAAAAAAATCAAAGTACAATTTAAGATATGTATATAAGTTTTCTATTATTGTTGTGACAAATTAAAACACAATGGCTTAAAACCACACAATTTACTATTTTACGGTTCTGACCAGGCTAAAGTCAAAGAATCAGCACAGCCGTGTTTCTCTCCGGAGTCTCTGGAGGAGAATCCATTTCCCATTTCCTTCTTATTCAGGTTGTTAGCAGAATTCAGTTTCCTATGGATGCAGAATTGAGATTTTAGTTTTCTTGCTGTTAACTGATAGCAGTTCCCAGCTTCTAGAGGCCACCAACATTCTTGGGTTCATGGCCCCTTCCTTCATCTTCAAAGCCAGCAAAAAATCTGGTCAAGTTCCTTGAACATGTTGAATCCTTTCTTCTTTTTTCTGCCTTCTCTCTCAGACTCAACAGGGAATGGCGCTCTCTTTTAAGGACTCATATGATTAAGTTGGTCCCACCTGGACATTTCAGCATGAAATCTTCCTATCTCGAGGTCCTCAAGGTCGGTAATCTTAATAATATCAGCAAAATCCCTTTTGCCATGTAAAGGTAACATGTTCGCAAGTGCTGGGGATTGGGATGTGGGCATTTTTGGGAAACATATAAAAATATATGTTGCAAATATATATGTATGGATCTAGAAGAAGAACCGAAAGTACATAACCAAAATATTGTTGTGATTATTTCAGAATTATAGAATTAAGAGTGATTTTTATTTAAAAATTTTTCTTAATATATTTTGGATTTTACTAAAATGAGGAAAAATATTAATGCACTTACTCACACTGAGTTAATAGTCTAACATATGGTAAACTGTTAATACATTAGTATGAGTTAGCCCATGAGCTTCCTTTTCAAAGGGGACTTCTAACGGAGGAGAAAACCCTGGGAGAATGATGATAACCTCTTGAATGTGAATGGTTCTTTGAACTTTTCAATAGATTCTCACAAACATTATTCCTTTGACTTTCCTACGGCCTTAGACTTTTTCTGGGAGGTACTGGTTCAGGGTATGGTAATTGTTTTGGAGGACAGATAGTCAACAAATATTTATTGGGGATTTATCAAGTGTTGGAGATATGTAAGGTCAGAAGACCATGAATACTGATAAACCTATGCAGGGGACAGAGGAGGGAGATGACCAAGTTTTGCTGAAGTGAATGCATTAAATAACTTAAGGGAAATCTGGGGAAATTAGAATTCCCTTCTTCACTTCTGAGATCCTGTTTGGTAGTGAACGTATTGTCTAATTTTCTTTTCTTTGTCACAGTCCACACTTGGACTGCAGAGCCACCCATATGCTTTTCTTCTCTAAATTCGTTGTCTGTTAATAGACTCTTTCCCAAATCACAGGAGGGATCTCTTCTGTCCACCTCATTCCCAAGGTCGCCATTGCCTACTCTGCCCAGCCTCCCCTGCCATCCTCCATGCAAGGCATCATGTTGCTGGCCTGTCTATCGATACTGACTCACTGTTCCTGCCTCTCCCCACTTCAGTGACCTGCACTTCTAGCACAACATTGCTTTATTGCCAAGATCTTGGAATCAGCGTCCCCTCCCTACCAATAGTCTTCCTGATTGTTCCTTTCTCTATCCCACTAGGGATGAAACTTATTCTTCAGCATCAGCACAGCTTTCACTCTGAATGTTTCTATCTTGCCTTGGGGTTTTTCTATGAGCCTAGAGTGAAGATGAGAAGGAGAGATGGGGCATGGATGGGAAGAAAGTCTGGAGGAATTATATAATCTATTCCCATCATCAGGGAGATGCAAATCAAAACTACACTGAGATACCACCTAACTCTAGTCAGAATGGCAATTATCAATAACTCAAAAAATAACAGCTGCTGGAGAGGGTGTGGTGAAAAGGGAACACTTTTACACTGTTGGTGGGAGTGTAAACTAGTGCAACCTCTGTGGAAAGCAGTGTGGCGATTCCTAAAAGCTCTAAATATCAACCTCCCATATGACCCTGCAATCCCCCTACTGGGAATATACCCAGAAGAACTCAAATCACTCTATCAAAAAGATACCTGCACACGAATGTTTATCACATTGTTCCGAATAGCAGGAACCTGGAACCAACCATGCTGTCCATCAAAAGAGGACTAGATTAAAAAAAATGTGGTACATATACATGATGGAATATTACGCAGCCATAAAAAAGAACAAAACCATGAATTTTGCAGCAACTGGATGGAACTAGAGTCTATAATACTGAGTGACCTCTCACAGAAACAAAGATCTGAGTATCACATGTTCTCACTCATAGAGTGGACCTTGATCATCCAACGTATTACCATAAGAAAATGACTGACAGTGGTGGTAAACTATGGGGAGGGGAAGGGAGATGGGATTAATGGTGGTAAACATCTGTCTGGGGACGGGGAGACACCTCATCAACAAGGGTGCCTGCATGAAGCATATTTGTATACCTAATCTTTAACTGTACCCCACAATATCATAATAAGCCTCGGTGGCTCAGCCTGTAATCCTGCGCCTTTGGGAGGCTGAGGTGAGTGGATTGCCTGACCCCACAGGTTCGAGACCCGCCTGGGCAGGCGAGACCTCATCTCTACAATAAAATAAAAAAATTAGCCGGGCGTGGTAGCGTGCGCCTATAATTCTGGCTACTCGGAAGACTGAGGCGGAAGGATCGCCAGAGCCCAGCAGGTGGAGGCTGCGGTGGCCGGGAGTGGCCACTGCACTCCAGTCTGGGTGACAGAGTGAGACTCCAACTCAAAAAAAAAAAAAATCTATTCCCAGAGTCATCCCTTTGCTCGGAACAATATTTTACACCATCCAAGACCAAATAACCCTTTGGTTCTCTCTGCCAACTTTAATAGACACTTTCAGTAGAGAGTGACTATACTGTAGTTTAAAAGCCATTAACTCTAGCCTTAATAAATGAATAAAGATTATTCCCTGGGCCAATAATCAGTCCATTAGTTCATGCTTAGCTTCACTTGACTCCTTGTCTGGCTGGGGCTTTGTATCTGGCTACTTTCATGTTCTCATCACTACTCTAGAATCACGTCTTCTAACTTTGTTCACACTGCTTTGTTCCAGCACCCCAGGGCAAAATTCCTATTTTTTCTGCTCTTTGACTCTATTTCCTGCTTCTCCCTCCCCAATGAATTTTTCCTTCCAAAGCTTTCAACTGTGCATGGGTTTCCCTCATCCTGAAAGACAGGGCCATACTAGCTATGTCCACTGTACAAGTCATGTGTCTTGCAATACAAGTTTTGTATGATTTTCCAGGGCACTTTTCATAATGGTTAGTCCAGTCATGTCAATCTACAAGACTCCTCTAACAACTACAACAATAGCAAATACTCCTATAGTACTTAATATAGTCCAGGCTATTCTATAAGAGTTCAGCGATTACTAAGTCATTGAATCTTTCCAGTAATCCTGTAAATAGGCATTATTATCTTTCCCATTTTACAGATGAGGAAACTGAGTCATGAGGAGTTTAAGAAACTTTCCCAGGGTCATCATTCATCACTGATGGTGCCAGGATTTAAAACTGAGTGGTAAGGTCTGTGTTCTTGACCATGCTGCTGCATCACATCTTTATATTCCTGTTCTCACTTGCTCAGTAGACAATTTTGCTTTCTGTAACAATGAGAAAGTTAAGTTCATATAACACATGGGCTTTCTTACGTACCTTCCCCATCCATGTTATATATTTTTGGTCTCCAAAGCCATTCTCTCCCTGCAATTTCGGTCTAAGAAAATAGTGCTTTCCTGTCCCATTAGGCAGACCCCCTGCTGTGTCCTCAGCACCAACTCTCTCTGAGGACTCAGGCTGTGCTCTTATCCTATGCTCATCACCCTCTCTCTCCAATGGATTTTTCCTTCCAAAACCTTCAACTTTGCATGGGTTTCCCTCATCCTGAAAGAGCTCTGAAACCGTGTATATTGAACCTAGGATGTTTTACCTGCTTCTTTCTGCTAAATCATGTCTTTTCATTAGGTGTTCGCTTGGACCTCCCCCAGGGGCCTTCTCTGAGCTCCATGGCCTGCCTTGCATCTCATGACTCAGGATCCTCTTGGCTTGCAGGGCCATTGTCTAGTGTGTTGATTAGCTTATTCCTGTCTCATTTCCTAGAGATTATGCTCCCTTAGACACAAAAGCTATTCATGTCTCCATTGATTAATTAGCTAATTAATGATTTCATTAAGGCTGTTTATTGAGTGCCTACTATGCTAAGAATTAGGAATATAAAACAAATATGACAGCATTTGAAATTGAGGCCCACACAGAAAAAGAGTAGAAAACCACCAATTGCAATACAATAGCCAAAGATTTGGTGCCGTGCTCATATATAATAGGCCCTGTGCAAAAACCAAGATTATATCTTGGTTATATCTTGGTCATATATTTCAACTTCACGTGAAGGAGTAATTGGTCACAATTTAAAGTTGAGGCAACTGATACATAGAAAGAGATTAGGCAACTCTCCCAATATTATACAACTAAGTGTGATAGCAGGGGATCCTAGCTCGTTTACTTTTAAAATTCTGCCATACTTTCTACCATAGACATATTTACAAGATGAATGGGTACACGGAGGACAGACAAACCCAACCTCTAGGGGATGGGAGCCACTCTGCAAAGTCTTCACAATGTAGTAAATACTAGGTCTGTCTGCACTTCGGAGGAGGAATAGAATTTGCCAAGTAGACCGAAGTGTCAGCAGGGAGCAAAAGGAATGTCCAGCAAAAGCACCAGGACACAGAGTAGTGAAAAAACACAATGAGATTAAGGAACTGCAGAAATATTTCTAAACTTGGAATGTAGGGTATAGGGAAGGATGGCTTGAGATTTGGCTCTAATCTCAAACAGTGACTAATCATCAGTAGCCTTATAGGGTAATTAAAAATTTTTATAGTTTATATTTTGTCATCCTTACAGTGCCTAACAGAGTGATAACACATAGGAGTCATCCAAATAATCTTTCTCACACTGTAATTACAAGTATATGGAGTATGTCAGGAGGCTCTGAATTGGTACCTGTAACTTTCTGATGGGCTCACTGTTTAAGTGGTCAGAGTATTTTAGCACCTTTCTTGACTTCTTATTACATAGATAATCTTTTCAGAAAATAATTCTGCCATTTCTTATCGAATCTGAGCCTTTTTCTACCTGTAAAAAGGGAAGATGCGATAATCTGAGTAACTACTTGTTCCATTTGAAAATAATGCCAGCGACACCAACATATGAAATAACTCCTTTTCTTGATTTCTTGTGCATTCAAACAGGTATGGGCTGTAATGGTTCTGAAGATCAATGTAGCAATCATCCTGGTTGGAGAGGGGATAACTTCCAAGCAAGGGTCCAGCTCTGGCCCTGCTTTCTGTAGTTCGACAATGTGAGCCTCAGCATCACCTGTGCAACTCACAAAAAAGTGCCTCTGAAGTCTTAGCAGGTACAGCCTTGGGCTACAAAACCCTCAGGCTGAGTTTGAAAATAAAGACTCCCTGCTCCAGAGGTTATTGTTCTTTGTTTCCTTGGACATGGTAACTCACACAATCTGGATCTTTGCTTTCAACACACACCACAGAAAACTTGTTGCCTTTCTTTACCTTGAGTTGGTCATTAACATGAAGATCAGACAAGTCTTTCTAATGTGTGTTCCATATAACACTAGTTCTACAGAATATTCATTAAATTAGTTTTCCACAGTCAAATGGGGCAGGACCAGGTTTGGACTTCTCAGAGTCTTTACTGTGATAAGACAATTCCTAAATCTCAAAAAAGGATTATGTTTTTAAAATTTCTTTGATTACAAAAGACTTTCCTCCTGGGCCAAAATTATAGTAGTAAGTGTTCCATGCAACAGGTTTGGGACATGCTAGTCATTGCTATTATAGGCATAGCATAATACGGTACTTATTCAATTAGGGTTCATGAGAATAAGCTATTGCACAGTTGTGCATTTTCTGGATAACTGAAAATCAACTCTCTTTTGAATACCAAATGGGCATCAGTCTTATGTGTGTGGCAGGATAACATTTTGAGATCTTCACAATGTATTCTTCTGTCTGCATTTCTTTCTTTTTCTCTTCCTATTCCAAACAGGGTCAGCCTTCTTTGGTCCGTTGTCTTAAAGAAGGAATATGATAGGGTGGAAGGCAAAAGTGTATCTACCTGCTTTTTGTGTTCCAAAGGCCCAGGCCCTTAGAACAACTCAGAGGGTTTGCAGAGTGAGTAAAAGAAAGAGGATTCAGGGTACAGAAATATGAAAGAAGAAGGATATTTCTCCACATGAAAAGAAATTGCACCTCTGGATAGAGAGGGAGGAGACACAAGAATAGTAGGGAAGACAGAGAGAGAGGACAGGAGAGAAGAAGGTGGAGGTAAAGGGGCCATGGGAGGCTGTGCAGAATGATCTTTACCCTTTAGAGCCAAGGTAGAAGCATCAGGGAGCCAAGTCTGGGGCTGGGGAACTGGGCAGCCGCAGAGAGCTCATTCATAACATGAGTGTGCCGGTGACTCAGGGACCCAGTGACCTACTTGCTGCTTGCCCCGATGTTTTGACATTATCGACATCTCTTGGAACTTTTGACAGAACCCCGGCTTGGGTAGAGGAGTGCTTGTTGAAAGCTTGGGGTTTGTATTTCGAATCAACTCGATGGGATAGGAGTTCCAGTATAAATGATTGGAAACTAAAGAAGATTAACTCTTTTGCAAATCTTGCTTCTGTGAAGCAATATGCAACCTTTCCTGTGGCCGGGGCCAGCTCACAGTTAGGTCCTGAGGATCTTTTGAGGAGGGAGCACCCTTACCCCCATGCCAGTATTGCAGACTTGGGGATTTTTCTGTTTTTATGTCTGCTTTGTATGTGTTTTTCCTGTCATTAGTCCAACTTTCACTTCTTGATACTTGTCATAGGTGTACATAGCTCTCACTCTCTCCCTTTCCCCTCTACATGTGCTCCCCTTAATGTGCTCTGGCCAGGAAACCAGATAACAAAACTTTTTAGAATGATATATAACAGGAGAGGAAATCGGTTCTGAGAGCCAGCTCGTTTTCCTCATCTACAAAATGAGGGAGCTGTAATAGATCATTGCTAAGGTCCAGTACAGCTTTCACATTTTATGATTCCTCTGAATAAAGTCTGTGAGCTTTTATGTACCATTTTTGGTACATCTATTTTCCCCATTTCCTTATTCCCAGCCATGTTCTCAAAAAATGAGGATGCTCAGTATGTGACCCCTTGAAAAGTGACATTATTTAACTTGGCACTTGTTACTGAATTCACAATTCATTCATTAATTCTTCAAATTATTGAGCATCTTCTATATACTATATGGTTGGATTACAAAGATTAATACATGATCTGTCCCTGAAGGAGTTCACAGACTAGAACATTGAATCTTAATCTTTTCTGCAGTCATGAAACCCTTTGGGACACTGATGAGTGCTCAACTACCAATAAGGTATTTGCTATTATTATCTGCATATACATGAAGAAACAGAGACTCAGACATAAGGACACGTGGTTAATAAATGTTTGGAACCAGGATTCACTTCCAAGCAGCACAAATCCAGAGCCCAGGTTCTTCATCCTGGGGGTACAGTGCTTCTAAAATCAATAGCAACGACAAGAACCACAAATTAACAATAGCAACAATGTCTGAAATTCTATGCCACGAGCCAGACACTACACTAAGCTTTCTACGCTAATTATCTCATTTAGTACTAATGACAACCTCATGGGTGGGACTTTCATTATCCACATATTGCAGAGGAGAAACTCTTGGCTAAAAAGTTAAATAACTTGCTTAAGGATATATATCTAATAATGAGGGGGAAATGGGGTGCAACATGAAATTCTGGGGACAGTTTTTGGCGGCTCATGGACTTCTTGTTCTCTGACCAAGTAGAAGAGACAGATGAGAAATATATTGATTTGCAGTAAGTAGTGTGAAGTTCTATGGGAGCAACATAAATAAATCAGTCTGATTGAGGGAAAGCTTCCCAGGTGAAGTTACACTAGAGCTGAGTTTTGAAGGATAAGTAGGAACATAGATTGAAAACAATAGCGAGAAGGGCATCGAGGGTGGAGGGAATGGCATGTGCAAATGCAGGAACAGGAGACAACAAGGTGAAGCTAGGAAGTCAGGCAGGATTTCGGTCACACACGACTCTGGGAAGGAAAGGCACCTGAACATCATCCACTTCGTGGGGAGCTGCTGAGGGCTTTAAATGTGGGAGTGGTTCATTGGTTGTAACTATAGAGAGGTGCTCCTGACAGCAGGGTGCAGGGAGATTAACAGTGATGGTAGGGAACTGGGGGCGGGGAGAGTGTCATCGGAAGGAAGGAGAAAAGTTAGACCATAATTGTGATCAAGGGTGGAAGTGACAGGAGCCTGATTTGAGGCATGGTGACAGAGACTAATTCTAGGAGTACTGGAACAGATAAAATCAGAGAATGGTAGGAGTGAGTGGAAGAAAGTCTAGGAGACTCCCAGGCAAAGTCTTGTAAAGTAGGTTTGTTAGCTATCTAAGAACTAGTCTAGAAGAGTCAGTGAAACATCATGAAAGTTGAAATGAGATGCAGAAAATTGGTATTGACCAGAGCCTCATTTAGGTAGATTCTTGACTATAGTCAGACATGTTATATGGTCTCTATGAGCTACATGAGGTAGTTGAAATGGGGCTGATGGTTGAGATTCCCAAGTAACCGAGGCCAGATGTTATGGATTAAATTGGGTCCCCCCAAATCCATATTTTGAAGTTCTATACCCTAGGACCTCAGAATGTGACCTTATTTGGAAGTAGGCACTTTGCAGATTTAATTATTAAAGTTAGGATGAAGTCACACTGGATTGGGGTAGGCCTCTAACCCAATATAACCAGTGTTCTCATTAAAGGGGGAGTTTTGACCCAGACACATGCACAGGAAAAATGCCTTGTGAAGATGAAGACAGAGATTAGGGTGCTGCTTCTACTATGCCAAACAGTGAACCACCAGAAGCTAAGAGAGAGGCATGGAACAGATGATTTCTCACAGTCTCCAGAAGGAATCAGACCTGCCAACACTTGATTTTAAGCTCTATCCTCTAAAACTGTGAAATAATAAATTTCTATTGTTTAAGTCACCCAGTTAGTGGTACTTTGTTTTGGCAGCCTTAGCAAATGAATACACCGAGTAACTACAGATCCTCTCTAAATTCCCTTCTAAGGAGAAGTAGAGTGACTAATGTCTTAATTTGCCTTGGACTGAAGGGTTTGTGGAAACACAGGATTTTCAGTGATAAAATCAGGGAAGTCCTGTAAAAATTGGGATGAGTGTGTCACCCTAAGAGAATGAGTTCTGCTTAACTGCAAGTGGCAGGTATGAAGCCCAAGCTGTGTTACTCAGCTCAGGACAGCAGGGAGTGTGGTGAGCATCACCTCAGTAGTTCCCCTTCTCCACTCTTTTCACAGGGTACTCTGCTCTGCAGGGCTCCTCTAAGAATGTCAGACCAGTAGTTAACACATACTGCTTTGAAGAGTCATCTATATTGGTGCATCTTGGTCACCCTCAGTGGCCTGGGAGGGTGAGGGCACCGTTTTCTGAGATAGGGAATGCTAGCAGTAGAGAAAACCTGGCAGGGAAGATGGAATCTGCTTAGGGCATGCTGAGTTTAAGGTGACCCATGGAAGTATGTGTGGGATGCGAGTCTTCAAAGGGAGAGAGGCTGAGAGAAGCTGCTGAAGTTCCAGGAAGAGAACACAAAGGATACGGGGCCCCGAGTCGCTCCAAGACGTGGATGATGAAGGAGTGGTAGACAGAAGGGAAGACAGGAAGGAGGTGGAAGAATGCCTGGGCAGGCAGGCGGTGAACAAGTGGTAGCCTGCCTCATTCAATCAGGTGAAAGCGTTGTGCATATGGAGTGCTGTGTATGTTCAGACAAACACATGGATGCTATTATGTTGTCCTGCTGTGAATGACATTCATTCTCACTGTCTCCTTCAGCCCATGAAATAGCTCCCCTGATCATATTAAATTGTACCTGGCTCCCTCCGAGCTTCAGGAAATGGGAGTTGCCACGTGATCCTAGCATTATGTTTGCAGATCCATTCCAATATTTTCCTCTTTCCTCAATTTCCTGGCTCAGGAGAGAGTCTTAGTTTATTGCCTTATAATTCAAGGATGAGTGAATGAAAAATATCTCCTTTCATATGGAGTGGGATTGAGGTCTAGTCAAAGCCTATCTATCATTTTTTGGTGATTTTGTGTTTGTTCACTTCTGTTAGAGACGTATGCCCTAAGTAATATTCACCACAGGATAATACTTTACATTTACAGAAGGCTTTGTACTTTACCAAGTACTTTCACATGCATTATCTCATAGGATCCTTTTATACCATTGATGTGAATTCTGGCATGAATTTATACAATCTCGTCACTACCGTAAGTAAGAAGTTAATTTATTGACTCAGTAATAATTGTGTAGTCCTCCTGCAATCTTCTTAGACACTCTGAGGGCTCAATGGGAGTTATATTCTCACACAAAAAGAAAATGAAACTTTCAGGGAATTAAGAGCTATTTCTTTAGTCCATAATTTGAGCATAACATTGGGCTGGGCTTTGTGGGAAGATGCAATGAGACATTAGACCAAGTCTCTGCCCTCAACGAACTTAAGATTTGGATGGGGAGACAAACTGTACACACGAGAAAAGATGACTCGGTAAAAGGATCTTGCAGGGCAAATGTGTGAGGCAGACACAAGTTGGAAGGGAAGTATTTGCTGTGCAATGTTCACTGAAGGGTTCATTGAGAAGGTGGAGCTGATAGGCCTTTATTTTGTGGGAGGGAAGGGAGAAGTTGTCTGCAGAAAGTCCACTGCTCTCCCTTTCATGGTGGAACTTGTTAAACTTTGCTCTTTAGAAAGAGTCAGTGAATGACTGCCAGCAGTGCAGGTGTGTCTGCAAGTACACAAATAGCATTTCTTTGTGGAACTTTGTAGGATCTTTTCCCCCCTTTTTAAAAAATTGCCTAGATATGTCCTGGGGAAGGTAGAATACTAGGTGTAGAAAGTGGCTTATTGCACTGGAAACAGGAAACATTTCCAGACTGATGGGTAGAACTCACCTATGGATTAGCCCCATTTACAAAAAGGTGGTATGGAGGAGAGCTCACACTGGCCTAATTAGCAATTTTTGATTTACAGAATCCCTATTTGTGAATTGGATTTGGCCCAATGCCTTGCTGCTCAAAGTGTGGTTCCAGGTTTGGCAGCGTCAGAATTACTTGGGAGCTTATAGAAATGAATATTCACTGACCTCACTGCAGATCTACTGAATCCAAATCTATATTTTAACGACATCCCCAATAGGCACATTGCAGGTAATCATTCATTAGGAACTCAGAGCATGTTTTAACACTCAAACAACAATGTTCAGAAATTATTTAACCCATGATGATTCTAGTCCTCAGGGTACAAACTTAAACATCAATTTATATGATTTTTTCTATGTGTGAATATATTCTTAAGTGTAACTTGCAGCCCTAGGAATAGTCACCCTCCAGGCAGCAGCAGGAGCCTAGTCCTTTGCCCCTCAAGTTGGTTTCTGGGGAAGGTATCATGTATTCTGCTGAGTTGAGATGGACATCAGATACATAGAGGAAAAGGCATGAGCATTGTAGACAGATGTGGCTTCAAATTTAACTTACCTCTCAGAGCCTATATCCTTCTTTATAAAATAGAGCTATGTAAATGAAGGTATTATCTACTGTAAGGTTTTTGAAGCTTTAAAAAATTGTTATGGATTGCATCTAGAAAAGTGATGCATATTGAGAGTATTCTCCTCCAAAAGCAACATTCATTTCTACTCTCACTCCCCACAAGGAGCTTATTGTCTAAACTTCCGTAAATCATTCAACCTCTTTTGAGGCCTGGCTCTCACTTCCATGTAATGAGAGTCAAGGACTCAATGACCCCCAGATCCTTCCCAGGTCACACAAGCAGAGCACACATGGGCATGGCTACAGCCTCACTCCACCCACCCCTGTCCCACCCTTGTGCTTCTTGGGCCATGCTTCACAGTACCTGCCACCTGCCTCTGAAACCAAGACTTGGCATCCTGAAGGAATTCTTGTGTTGTTCCTTGAAGGACCTATTTCTGCCAGGCAAGTTGACATCTTGGGTGAATTCCACAGTGATCAGAAGTACCAACACATCCAGGATGCCTCCTCTGAGGAATGGTTCTATTGGGCATCCTTGGCTGCTAACACAGAGAACCTGGGTGAGCTACACCCCTTTCCTGAGACACTATAATCCCACACAGAGACAGTGTGGGGAGCCCAGGGCTTATGTTGCACAAATGGTGTTCAGCAACAAGTCTCTCTTCATACCACAACTGAAACGAAGCCTGGTTTGCGAAGGAAATCGTGGTAACTTGCAAATTATCAAATTATGAGGTTTAAAAAAATTGTGTTAACTCCAGTTCCACTTGGCAAGTTTGGTTAAACAATTCTGCTTTTGGCTAGGGTTTTGCTAAACAAGGGAAGGTGCTTGCTTTGCGGTTGGGAGCTTCTGAGGGGTGTGCTGCCAAGGTGGTTAATCTGGGTTTTGTCTTTCCTGCTGACATACAGGTTTCACCTGAGCCTCTGTATTTTTCTGGTCCTTTTTGAGGCATAAAAACAAAATACAAACAAAGCCCAAAGAAAACAAAAACCAACTGCTTGTTTCTTGGAGGTTTGAGTGTGTAGGGAAAATAAGACTTGCCAGGTCCTTTGCTTGAGTATGTTTGCTATTCTGAGCTCTGCTCTGTCCTTGCTGTCTTCTGTTGTACGTGCTTTGTCATTCTATCTGTCTCAACCCTCCACCGTTTCTTCTCTTGTACCAGGTTCCCATTCATTTCACCATTTCGTTGATGAGGGAGCCAGTGCTGGCATCCCACCTGTGGTAGCAAAGTGGAACATGTCTCTAGCAGGATGTTTCTCCAGTGCCAAGAAGGTCATTATCGATTGCCCTGTCCACCTCCACCAAAAAGACATTTTGACTTCAACTTCCTGTTGCTGCTCCGAATTTTGAAGAAAAAAAACAGAGTCAACATGTCAAAAAATATTCAAGCGCTTACTTGCTTTTGCCCTGTCTTAGGTGTAGAAGAGCATAACCACACACATAACCACTGGCTCACTAAGAACAGGAGAGCTGGGACCCAAGCTCCAAAAAGAGCTTGGCACAGGCATGGCAGACATGGGCGTGCTAGTGCAGCCTGAGAATCCTGCTCCCAGATAACGTTTCATTTGTCAAATTTTATCTTGGAAAATAACACGAATTTTCCATTTTACTCTTTGGAATATCTGTTTTTGTGTATAAATAAGATGCAGATTGTTTACCACAGAATAACACCAATGCTCCTGGGAGATATTCTTTAGATGCTTTTCATCTTTGTAACAGGCAGTGTAGACCCCAGCAGTGTGCTGGCTCCAGCAAGAGAGTATGGCCCCAGGAAACAGAGCACAGGGACCATGCAGATGTTCAGAGGCAGTTCCGATTTGGAATATTCTGCCCCATTATTCTCATACATGGACTTGTAGACCACATGAGCCACATTTTAATTTAGAAAATAAATTCCCCATCGACTTAAAGTAATTACATTTGTTCTGCCTTCAAAGAGTTACCAATGTGAAGAAACAAGGTTATTATGTGCAAAACAAAGGCCAATATGAACATTAAATAATATCCTGATTTGTTCTAGAAAGGATCTGAGATGACTAATAGGCCCAGTTGTAATTGTTTATTTGTGAGCAGTAGATTATGAGTGCCAGACGAATTCAAGAAAAAGAAAGATCAGTGCAGATGGAGAGGTCAGATGGACACACTGAAGATGCTGTGCTTGAGCTGAACTGACAAGGGAGCTGAACTTGGCTTTTAGAATTATCATGGTAATGGTCATTGCCAATGGAGAAGCTGAAGGCATGAGGGCAAGGGCTTCTTATCTTTTCCCCAAAGCTTTGACCCATAGGAGAAGAGAGGCTGTCCCTTGAACTTGGAGTCAGTAGGTTCCTTCTTGGGGTTTGTTACAAGCTCAAGCATCACCTGGGTGGGTCATTTGTCAGAGAAAGAGGCTTTTCAAATGATTTGTGGAGTAGCTGTATTCTATCCTATTCCACCCTATCTCAGTGTCACAAAAGCTTCTTCTTTGTACATTATTAGGGTCTTTTTGACTTTTCTGAAGTGATGTCTGCTCCTCTGTAAGATAACACCCTGAAGGGCTCAGTCTAGCTCATTTATCCCCACCCTTTTTTTTAATGAGTCAGTTTTGTGAGGTGCTAGGGAAGCTTTGTATTAGTCATTACCCCAGAAGAAATAACAGAACCATAATTTTGGTCCCTAAGAAAAGGAGCAGGTATGACCATTCTCTCTTTCCTAAACCATGATCTGCCCTAGGGGAGAAAATCACTTTATGGGAATAGAGTCACTCGCAAGCAATAGCTGGCCATACAGATTGC
Organism: Carlito syrichta; assembly: GCF_000164805.1. Lineage (NCBI taxonomy): Eukaryota > Metazoa > Chordata > Mammalia > Primates > Tarsiidae > Carlito > Carlito syrichta. The sequence continues at coordinate 1,070,367 of NW_007249756.1, read as the reverse complement.
TCCGAACCAAAGGTAAATGTGAAGAAGAAAAGAACAGCAAGCAACAAAATGGAATGTCTAGAGTCATCTTGGGCAAACACTTAGATTGTCTATCTCAGGGGTTTTACAAATCCAGCTGCTTCTGTGCAGAAAATTAAAGTTGGGGCTTTTGTTTCTGGGGTCTTATTCTATGGCTTCCTTTTGTCTGCAGGGGTCATCCTTATGGGGAACTTGCATTTTAATAAAAATAAAACTCTTATAGCAGGAAGGGAAGGATGGGGCTCCTGACTGCAGTAATGCCAAGCTGGTCATAAGTCTGAGCAAGGACAGGCCTGGGCAGCCCTGGGCTCTGGGAAGGAAGACCTAATTAGTTGCTGAACACGGCATGAGCACAAAGAGAGAGGAGTGTTTCTTTTTTCAGTATCTGGAGGTCTTGATCACACTTATTTGGGCAGCCCTGTTAGAGAACATTTGTTTTTCCTTTCGACACCCTTGTCATATCTGTGCTCTCAGCAGAGGATGCAACTGCTTCCAGCACCTGGATAATAGAGTGAACCTGAGTCACATGGAAGCTGAAAACTCATCCCTCAGAACAACAAACAAAGACCAGAACTCCCTTGTACCCAATCCCTGTTCACATCTGTTCATAGGCAAACGAGCAAGACCTTGCTAAGTTTCATGTTGATGTGAGGCCTTAAGTAACAGAAAAATCCAAGTCAAACCTGTCTACTTGACCACACACTTTGATAAACCCCAACAATGACCGTAGCCACTTGTAGTTTTAGAGAACTCAGTTTAAAAATTACTGTGCTGAGGGAACCTCTCTTAACGTCTTGTTTGTATCAGAATGCTCAGGTTGCAATATATATTTTTGTTTTGTGCATTTATTTTCCTGCCCTCCATACTTCCTGCATTGTCCATAATGCCTAACTTCATGCCTTGTGCATAAAAGGACATAATAAATATTTATTTGAATAGATGAGTGAATGACCTGACAGAACATCTCATTTTAGTATCATATGTTTATAAAGGAGAAACATTTTTAACATGCAGTTTTTCTGTGAAATAACACAATCCCTGGATAGGTTATGAATGGGTAATATTGAAGTTTGTGAAAGAAAGGTCTGGATAGAGTTATACAAAGTTTGTTTTACCTTATCAGATACTGTGGATTTTTTTTTTTAATCTGAGGCAAAAATTACTCCCTACATTTTCTTTAGTTTTCCTGCCAATATTAGTATCTTTGATTCTAAGTGATGACATTGTCTGTGAGAACATTGCTGTGGGTTGGCATCCTGGTTTAAATTAAGTGTTGTTAGAACTAATCTTGGATCATAGTCTGAAATGCTTGCTGTGAACCTGAGGGAGGACGAGTAGAGGGATGAAAAGGGCCTTGAATGACCCACTGGTCATGTGAATGCCTAAGCAGTCATAGACCACAATTCCTGCCCCTGCAACACACACACACACACACACACACACACACACACACACACACACACACACACACCTGGCCCCTCACCCTTACTTGCTATGCTTTAGAGCTTGATAGAAAAGGAAATGTACAATGACAGAAAAGCGAGAAGAGGAAAGTAAGAATAGATGGGAAAGTGTGGAACAGAGTTGCCGATGCAATGGGCCTTTAATGGAACCTTGCCAAACTGAGATGAGAGGGAGCAGAAGGTAACAACTGACTGGAACTCGACCATAAAGGATGGGATGTAAGAAGTCAAATGTAAGGAAAATGCAGGAGAAGATAGAGTGGCAAAGGGGGCTGGAGATGGAGCAGAGGGGCAGAGAAGGAAGCACAGGAGGGTGCAGGAGGAAGGCCAGAGAGCAGAGGGCTAGAACTGACTGCTGCCGCCAGTGAGAGATGGGGATCTTTAAAAATGTCTAGAAAAGCCTCCATTCCCGAATAATGAAAATGCAGGTTTAACTAGTACCAAGAAACACTGTGAAGGCAGGGTATTGAATTAGGAAGTCCAAGCCCAAGGCCCAGGCAAATCTCATGCAGCCTGTGCTAACTAGCCATTCTAGGAGGAAACACAAAGCAAGGGATTATAGAAAACACAAAGCAAGGGATTAGCCAAAGGACATTTAAAAACAATGTTTCAAAATATTATCTCATAAATATATGTTCCCCTCCCATTGTGAAAAATATTGCTAGTATAGTTTTCATCACTTTTTAATTTTAGAACAGTTAACATATCTTTAAGAGTTAAAAAAACAGGTAAATTAGCTGTACAAAATTACTTTTCTAACTCTGCCACTTTTAGTGGTACAGCTTTGGGCAAATTTCTTAACATATCTAAGCTCTAGTTTCTTTATAAAACAAGGAAAATAATTCATGCCACCTCTGATTGTAGAAAATTAAGTGAAAATATACTCCAAGTATCTCAGAGGACTTGATCTCCAGAAAGTGCCCATGCTCACTGAGTGGTGACTTTTACTATCCACACAGCCAGTTTCAGCCCTGGGAGCTGGTTGGTTCCAATAAACCCTTTTGTCAGAGACTGAGGAGGGAAAGTTGTGAGAAGATGTAGCTTCCAATTAACTTTGTCACTGATTGTTGGGTAACTTTAGGCCAAATGCTGTTCTTTAATGAATGTGGGTGTGAAACTTATTAAGATTAATGACTGCCACAGCTGGTAGCCAGATGTTTACATAATTCCCTCTGTTTTAGAGCAATCGTATTAGATGAAAGAGGTTGAATGACAGAATTAGACAAATAAGTACAATATTTGGAGAATGAATAAATGTAGTTTGGAGGGCAGGAGATTAAGATCCTAATGTTTTCTGATTAGGCTAATATTAAAAATTAACACACATAATTCAGTAATCGAAATGAAAGAGTTTTGGACAAAAGTCACAATAAAGGGAACCTAGCACAGGAGTGCATGTTTACAGCAAACGCTCCATTGATTAAACAGTCCCCTGCAGAACTTAGAGGGTTAAATGTGTCTTTCCTAACCTCTAGTATAAAAGGGCAAATCATTTGTTTTAATTGAGATAGGGTAAATGTTTTTGCTCCACACATATATTTATCCTCCATTTTAGCATCCTAATTATTTTTATAGCTGTCAGAATTTCACAAAGCATAATAGGAAAATAAAACTGAATCTAGAAAAGCTCAGTACTTTCCAAGAGAGTCCAGTAAATAAAAACTTTGCACTGACTGACCAATCTCATTCATGTCACTGCTCCTAAGCCCAAACTCTCCAGTGAATGGAAAAGAGGTTAATTAGTTGGAATGAATTCATGGGATTTTTTTTTTTAAAGAAACATCCTGAATTGAAGTGATTAAAACAACACAGACGGATAAAGGGTAGAGCCGTGAGAGGACAAGGTTTGCATAATTGAGCGTCTTGTTTATGTGGGGAAGATGGGAAAGAGATCTTGCCCATTCTGGTCTCAAACTACTAAATCCTGAGAAGGCCAAGAGGGGAGTCAGTAAAGTCATAAGTGAAGTTGGAAACATGGCTCAGCTGTCCATAATGGGGGGACACAAGGTCTCTGAAGAGTTTTTATCAGTTGTGTGGGTGAGAGTTCAGAGGCTCTAGTAATTACCTCTATTTTCAAGATTTACAAAATTAAGTCAGGAAACTGAATATTAACACTTCACTTCCTCATCCACTTACTAATTTATTCACTTTGCAAATATTTACTTATAAATGCTTATTGGCACCATGCTTGCCCTCAAAAAACTATCCACTCAGAATTGCAAAGAGGAGATCAAACAAGGAAGTTGTGGCAGGCAGAATCATGGCCTTCCCAATTCCATGTCCTAATCCTGGCATTTATGTCTATGTCATGCTATATGGCAAGAGAAAATTAAGGTCTGTAGATAGAATTAAGGTTGCTAGTCATCTGACTTTAAAATGGGAATATTGTCTTGGATTTTCTTGGCTCAACGTAATCATAAAAAGTCTTAAAACATACAAAAGGAAGGTAGAGGAGGTAGTGTCAGAGTGATGCCATGTAAGAAAGATGCCACAAGCTGTTGCTGACTTGGACGATGGAAGGAGGCATGAACCTAGGAGTGAATGCAGATGGCCTCTAAAACCTGGAAAAGAAAGTCAAGGGATTCTCCCCTAGAGCCTCCAGAAGAAATGCATCCCTTTCAACACCTTGATTTTAGTTCAGTGAGAACCATGCTGGACTTCTAATCTCCAGAATTGCAAGTTAATAAATCTGAGTTATTTTAAGCCACTAAGTTCATAGTAATTTGTTATGGTAACCCCAGGAAACTAACACAGATGCCAAGGCAGTAAAACAGGAAAGTACTCCAAAATCATAGCAGTGAGAGCAGCAGAAATGTCCTAGGAGAGGACAATGCTTCCTTTTGAAAATAAAAGTTAACTGGCAACTTCCATTTGAATTTCTTAAGAACATTTTCCTCGTTGGCAGTTACCAGACCCAACGGGACAGGTTCCAGAGCTGATTTATTATATAGTCTTTTTCTCAGGAATGTTCTAGTCACCTGTTAAAAAACTAGAGCCATTTTCTTGACACTGTATCAAGGGATAAGGTTGGTGGTAAGGGAACAATGTTTAGTGGGGAAGGAAAACTTTTTGTGATGTAATCTAATCACATGATCCCCAGGCTTGCTCATTCTTCTACTCTTTTCAAGCCACATCTCCAGAGCTTTCATAACTAAAGATTTTCTGGAGTTTAGACTAGAACAAGAATTGTGTTCCAGGCTACTGCTCCTATTATCATTTTTGTGTCCTTCTGGGCCCTGCCCACTTGGCTACTCCAGGACCACCCACTGGGTTGATAATATACAACTCATCAGGAAATTCCCATGCCCATCGTGGAGGTGAAGTGCTGCCAACTCTGATTGCTTCTGGAATGCCATTTCTTCTTTACCCTTTCAATATTCTTGCTATGTTACTTCTGTGATCACTACTGACCTGCAGAAAATTACAGGATGAATTTTTGTGAAGGACTGAATTTGCATAGCTTGCCTTTGTTGTTCATTGTTGAAGAGGATTCTGTCTTTTGCACACAATTTGTGCACATTTTATTGGGAGTTATTGGGTTAGATTCGTCCTATTCATTCACTAGCCTGGCATTACTATGCATGTGCTGTCAGGGCTTAGCATTAAATGATTTTCTTTGTTCAGATTTGGATTGCTGTCTCTGCTTGCAAATTATTTTTCACAATGACTCCTTCTCTTCTCTTCTCTTCTCTTCTCTTCTTCTCTTCTCTTCTCTTCTCTTCCCTTCCCTTCCCTTCCCTTCCCTTCCCTTCCCTTCCCTTCTCTTCTCTTCTCTTCTCTTCTCTTCTCTTCTCTTCTCTCTCTCTCTCTCATACACACACACTCTCTCTCTCTCTCTCTCTCAAACACACATGGTTAGATATATTTTTCTATAGCCAAGTTCAAGATCCACTAATACCCTTTCTAAGTTCATGACTGAGATAAGTCTTCTTCACTTTGTTTCCTGATTATCACACAGCCATTGTGTTCTACTAAACAATATAAATTATTAAGAGAAGACACAGAACCAAGGTCTGTGTTTTAATAAAGCATAGTTTCTCAACCTCAGCTACATTGACACATTGACACTTTGACACTTTGGGCCAAGTAATTCTTGGTTGTGGGAGGCTGTCTTGAGCATCATAGGATGTTTAGCAGCATCCCTGGCCCCTTACCTCTAGATGCCAGTCTGAAGACCTTAGACAACAGTGACAATAAAAAATTGTTTTCAGATGTTTCCAAATGTACTGAGGGGCAAAAATCACTCAGGTTGAGAACTCTTGGAATAGAAAGATCATAAACACCCAATTTCAAGCAAGTTGTTAAGAGCCTCAAACATGGTGAACAAGCTCAGCTGTTCACTCAGCTTTGTGGACCACCTGTGACCAATTAGCTTGGCAAGATTATTGAGTTACAAGGCTTGGACAGGTGACCTCAGCTAAGGCAACTGTATGCTCTCTGTGGGTTGGCTTCACTGGAGGAGTTGGGTTATACACATTCTACTTTGCTCTGCTCTTCAATGGGTTGGAGGCTTCTCAGTTACTGATAATGATGACAGTTCAAACCAAACTAACAATAAGACCCCAATGTAGTTGGAATGTGCCAAGCAGAAGTACCCATAGTCACTTTTTGCTCAAAATACTGTTGTTGTTATTTAAAAAGAAAAGTTGCCACAGTGGGGAATGACATAATAGTATTTCATCGATTTATTTAACAACTATTGACTGGACTTTTCAGTGGCCACCACATGTCCCGATGACATCTTAAATAGAGCCTATCCAAGTCCATGTTCCTTTACCATTCAACTCCCAAGCAGCATGTTAAAAACTTTCCAATTTCTATTAGTTCTTTCTGAACAGTATATGCAAGAGTAGCCTAACTTAGATATTCTTCTTCAAAATTTCCAACATACAATTACCAGATTATCTTTCCTAAATCAAACGTTGGATTCAAACACTTTGAAAACATCATATGGCTCCCACTAGCTAGCGAGTTCAAATTATCTAGCTCAATCTTTAGGGCTTTCCAATATTTACCTTGAATCTATAATTTTTTTCCTTTTCTTTCTTTCCTTCTTTTCACCTGTTTTTCTGTTATCTCCTAATCAAACATTTCTCAAAATGTGGTCTGTGGTTGACTGAAGAAGAATCAATAAGGATACTTATTAAAATTCAGACTCCTTGTTCTAACTCCAGAACTTCCAAAGATAGTGCCTGATTATCTAAATAAATTGAAAAATTTCTATTCTTAAGACTCAGCTTGAACTAACTTCTCTCTTTACTTCACAGTGCTTTACTTCTTTTACTTATTACATTCTAACTTGGAGGAAAAAGAAAAGATGGGTGGGGGGAGAGGTATATGTATATACTGGGAGCTGTGCTAGGCACTTTACTTTGGTTATCTCATTAAACCTTTGCAATATCATTATTCACATCACAGATGTGGAAACTGAGGTTTAGAAAAATTTATTTCCCCTTGATTTACATTTAGTAAATATGGGAGCTTCTCACTCCAAAGTCTGCAAAGTCAATGCTGGACTATTATAGTGACATGTACTTCACTCCGACATCTCTTTGTCCTATGTCTTTTACTGAGTAAACTCTTTGTATAGAAGCCCTTGATAAAATGGCACAGTGGAAAGAGCATAGGACTGAGAGTCAAATCGATCTCTACATGAATTTTGGCTTTGGCATTTCTTGGCTTCTTCCAGCTGGCCCTAGGGTGTGGCCATCTGCCTGTGGTTCACAACGCATCCAGGCAATGGAAAGGAGGAGGGATGATGATGAGACATGCAAAGGGCAACCACCTGCTGTCTTTTAAGAACAATGCCTGGAAACTTCCACCTGACCCTTCTGTTTACATGCCAGAACTTAGTTCTATCTACTTCAACCTAGATTCAAGGGAAGTTAGAGCCTGGTATTTAGTTTTAAGTGGCTGTGAGCCCAACTAAAAATCAGAGGAGAATGAATTTGGGGAGCTGCTTTCTCTGCTGTGTATTCATATTGGACACTTATTGTTTTATGCTGCATTTCTCTTGTTCCAATTATAATCATCTACTTTTCCTCTGGGCACCATCCTTCTCCGTCTTGCAATCAATCCATGAGCCTCGGGACAATCTTATTCCAGATCCCAAGGGAGGACAAATGCTCTAGGTCCAGCCAGTCAGAGATGGGTATATGATCCTAGCCAAGCCAAACTCACCAAATTAAAGCAAATCCTGAGACTTTGCTGGAGTAACTGGAAAAGTATCCTCCCTGACACATACTTAAAGCTATGAGGAGATAAACAGGAGGCCTACAGAGACAAAGGGCATCTCAGAGGGAAGCACAGCTGTGAGGCAGACAGAGAGATGGGTCCTGATGACATTGCTTAAAGCCCTAGATCAATCCCTGCTTGAGATTAGGAACTACTCCAGATGTTTTATTTATGAATTTCAATAAATTGCTTATTTTCTTTAGTTTGGGTAGAGTCTTCTACCCCTCCTAGAGTGCTAAATAGTTAGAGATTAAATAAATGCTCACTATTAAGATACTCATCTTGGAATTTCCCACATCAGCATAGCTCCTTGTACACAGGATTGGTGATTGGTAGAAGGATATAAAAAAGTAATAAATAAGTCACTGAAACTCAGAACAATCACTTTAAGTTATGAGAATTTTATTTGTTTCTTTTGTTACAAATATCCTCTCTGATTATGTTTACATTCAGGAATCACAATTATGAAAAAAATAGGCCAGATGGCCTGAGATAATTTTTTCGAGCTCATCTCAAGACCTTGAAAAGTAACCAAAAAGGGAAGCTCACCCCACTTCCAGCCAGGCTGTGTCCATATGTGAAAGTAAAACCATTCCCAAATAGTTTCCAACCAAAATTTTTATTTTCACTCATCATCTATTGCTTGTCCTCCTGGTGATGAGTTACAGTGAGAACGACATTTCAGGGTTGCCAGATGGTGTCCTCATGCAGGCGGACAGTTCCTGCTCAGGTCCAGTGGTGGGGGAAGAAGAGACATTTCTGCAACAGTCCTTACCGTGGAGCAAAATATGAAATTAATTCAAGCATTTGTTACTTATACCCATTTTGCTCCTCAAACAGATCTGAGTGGGCTTTCAATAAAAGGTACATGTACAATAGATCTGTTAGAACAGGAATAAAGAAACAAGTGCCATACAATGAATGGCAATTATATCCATTGATTACATTTTTAATGATGGCCACATTTATGGAAATTTATCATATGCACAGTTAAGTGCACTGCTCTGAGTCCTTAACTTGTGTAATTTCATTTCATTCTCACAATAATTCTATGAAGGCAGCTCCTATCATCAGCATTTTATGGCAATAGAATTGAGTACAGAGAGCTTTAGCTCACAATTACACATCAGTTATACACACACACACACACACACACACACACACAGAGAGAGAGAGAGAGAGAGAGAGAGAGAGAGAGAGAGAGAGTTACACACACACAGAGACACACACACAACTGAGCCAGAATTTGAGCCCAGACAGTCTAATTCAGGACATGGGCTAGGCAGAGATCAGGGTCCTCATTTTAGAGCCCATCGTGGGATTTGAATCCCCGCTCTTCACTTACTAAGTGATAACATTAGCAAGTCACTTCTCTTCTTTAAACATCAGGTTATGCATCAATAAAATGGAAATAATGATACTTGCCTCCTGGGTTACTGGTGAAGACTAAAAGAGAAACTATGACTGGCACAAAGTAAGTATGTGATGCCTAGAGTTATGCATGCATTTCCATGCGGCTCTTAGTTTCTATATTTAAATTACCATATACTAATATTCCAATAATGTAATAATAAATAATCTAATATTAAATAAATGCTAGGTTGTTAGTTACAGAACCATGATTTGCTCTTCTTCTTTTCAATGTCATATGTGAAGGATATATATCTGTCACCATTTCATTCTGGTGACATTGCTAACTAATATTGTATCTCTGTGAAAATGACAAAACTTTAAAATTCAGAGGAACATTCCAGGGGTTCAAATTGGACAAAAGAGAGACAGTGATAGGATGTGTAATAATACCATGGAGCAGAGTGCGTGTCTGTCAATTTTCCTTACTGAGTATGCAAATCCTCAATAAAGCTCATCAAACACAAAAGTAGGATTTAGCGGGTACGGCCCAGCTCCCCTTCACTGTGTGCTTTCAAAATTAGCTCTTCTTTTTGTTCAGCAAATAAATAACAGACTCCCTATCTGAGTGTTCTCAGAACCACAAGAAAGAGTGACACTGTCACTCAGGGCTGCTGACATGAGAAAAAGATGGGACAGCGAAGTCAACCAGCAGGTGGTTATGTGGCAGGATGGTCCTGTGATAGAGATTGTGAAGATGTCCCCGCCAGCCTGAAAACATGCTTAGGTCAATTGTGTGTGGGAAGATACAATGATGTCCAACATGCCTGTATTTAATTACTTGAAAAGCCTTAAGTTCAGGCACTGTGTGTGTGTGTGTGTGTGTGTGTGTGTGTGTGTGTGTGTGTGTGTGTGTATGTGTATGTGTGTATGTATACATGTGCATGCCTTTAAGCTAAATAACTAAAACTGAGGCAGGGAGAAAATCATATACCTTCCGTATTAATTGTTTCTTCACACTTCAGTTGTGAGCAGCCTGCTTTGTGTCATTGTGAGCATTGCTGACCAGGTCAAAAGGTCAAGCAGGTCTCTGTAAGCTTAGGATAGAGTGTCCTGCGCCTTATTTGTTGAGATCCAGATCTTAATCAGACTAGTACAGGCAGGCCCCAAGCTCGAATTACTCATTAATCTAACAGAGTGTTTCTTCTAGGAGGAAAAAACAAACAAAAATAATTTGCAATGAAACCCTTGTCATGACACTCCTGTCTAAGGGAGGAGGCAGTGCCATGGGAACCTCCTTAAACCTTGCGGGAACTTGCCCAGCTCAGGGCACTAAGTAGATTTTTCACTTCTGTCCTTTTCCCTCTTGCTTCTAGCATCTACCTTTTTTCCTCTTTCGTACTTTTTGCCTCTTATCTTCGTATTTTTCTTTCTCTCTATTTCTTCTTCTCCCCTTCTTTTCTTTTTATATTTATTTTTTCCTTCTCCTTTTCCTATCTTTAAAAATATTCCCTAATAAGTCTGTACTATGCATTCAGGGGAAGCAATAATAGTTTGGGGAAGTAACCCCAGCCAATTCGAGATCCAGGTCATGCCAACCATTTCTCAGGTTTGCAGTAAATGCAGACTTGACTCAAGTTAATTCCTTTACTCAGGCACGTCATGGCATGCCCCTCAAGGTCAGCATTAGTTGTGACAAAATAAAACACAATGTGGTATGATTTTATTACATCTGGTGATACACACGAATGACTAGGAGAAAACCCAAGAGCCCTTCTTTCTTTAAAAGCTTCCTGGTTCCTAGAATTAATACAAATGTACTGCAGCTGATGGGCAGGACGCCTAGGTTTTCCAGTTCCTATAATTCAAAACATCTAAAGTTAAGTATATTTGTTAACAGAGGTAGACTTAACTCTCAGCCAAAGGCAGATAAATCATCTCAAAAATTGTATTTTAGTAAAAGGCCTAAATGTAACTTGTTCTATTGCCATGTGGTCTCAATTCACAAGGAAAAAAAAATTGCAGAACGCACACAGTGACTTCATAAGCTGTTATCACTCCCAAAAGATACCCAGTTCTCCTGGATTTCACTGGACTGTGCTTTGGAAATGACACAGTCCTGCTAGTAAGAGGTAGTCCCCAGGGACTCTGCCCACAGCTGAGTGAGTGACGTGTTTTTACCTCCATCATGGCAAGCTACTGGAAAGCCCCGCATAACCTCTGAGAGGACTTGGAGAGGTCTCCTGGGAAAAAGCAAAACTTTGAAAGGATTGGCTAGTCTTCTGGGGTTTCACTGGCTTGCCAGAACGCTATTCCATTTCATCTTAAAAATAATATTTTGATCCCAGACCATACCATGTTTCTGGCTAAATGTTACGCTTGACAAGCTTTACGCAAATTACCATACACAGTCACATACTGTTTACAGCTGATGCCATTTTTAGCAATGTCAAAGGGAAGAGGAATCTCAGAAGGGTGAGTGCATTCGATATGCCTGGTATTGCTCTCTGAAGGTCAGTTCCACACATGCCTTCCCTGCAGGCCAGCACTCCGAGACTCTTCAAACAGCTCCCTCCTGCACAAAAACCTTCCAGTCTCTTCCTGTTCCACCCCTCCCTCCCCAGTGCCTGAGTCTTCTCCTCTTTTAGGACTAGAAGGAAATCTAGATGGTCCCCACTTTCATTCATGACAGAGACTTCTATCTTGGTAGTCTATACTTGTGTGGCTGAAAGAGGGGAAGAAAGGGAGACAATTCTGGCTGCAGTGTGTGTGTGTGTGTGTGTGTGTGTGTGTGTGTGTGTGTGTGTGTGTGTGTGTGTCTTTGTGCATTTACATATTTACATGAGTGTCTTCCCAGCTACAGCCTTTTGGGAATTGTACTTGTGTAAGGGCATAAGATAGGGTGAACTCCAGGCTTGAAGAATAAAGAGAGGGTCAGAGCACCAACTGTCATAGATTATATTGGAAACTTTTTATATGCTGACATGAAACTTTTTTCTCCTTTTTCTTTCTTTGTTTTCAGTTTTATTATGAAATATTACAAAAAATGAATATAATTTGAATGAACATATATATTTGTATATATGCTCTTATTTGTATATATATGTGTGTATATGCTTATAATACATAACATAAAGAAATAAAGTAACATCTATGTACGTAGAGTACTGTTTCAGAAATAAAAGATAAAAACAGGTTACAGATGTCTTTGATGTATCCTCAGTTGAATTTCTTCCTCCTAATGTTTATAATTCTCTCCTATTTACTGTACTTGGTTACATTTGTAAGTTTCCCTAAAATGGCATTGTTACTTCTAGGTGTTTTTTAACTTTACATAAATAGAATACTTGATGTTATTGCAATTTGTTTTTTCTACTCCATATGATTTTGAGATTGATCCAAGCTAATATATTAATATATGGCTGTAGTTCATTCACTGTCACCATTGCACATCATTTTATGTTATGCCTGCCTTCCAACTCATTACCCATTCTACTGTGTAAGGACATTGTGCTCTTCCTGGTTTTTTTTTGCTAACATGACCAGTGCTTCTATGAACATTCTCCTATCTGACTATTGGTGTCCAGATGCAAAATTTGTTCTAGGGTACAAACTACATATGAAAAGGTCAGGGTCATGGGGTAGGCCATTTTATTACCTAGTGCCAAATTGTTTTCCAAAGTCATTGTGCAAATGTACATTCTCACCAGTAATATATGAAAGATCAGCTTGTCCTATATCCCTGCCAACATTTGGTGCTGCCAGATTTTAGAATGTTTGCCAATCTGATGTGTATGAAATAATACATTGCACTGGGTGCAGTGGCTCAAGTCTGTAATCCCAGCACTTTGGGAGGCCAAAGTTAGAGGATTGCCTGAGCTTAGAGGTTCGAGACCAGCCTGGGCAACTTGGTGAGACCTCGTCTCTACAATAAGTCGAGCATGGTAGTGCACACCTGTGGTCCCAGCTACTTGGAAGGCTGAGGCAGAAGGATCGCCTGAGCCCAGCAGGTCAAGGCTGCCGTGGTCATGAGTGTGCCACTGTACTCCAGCCTGGGTGACAGAGTGAGACTCTGACACACACACACACACACACACACACACACACACAAAAGAAGAAATAATACATTGCTAAGATTTTAATTTGTACTACCCAAATATCTTTTCTTATGTTTATTGGCCTTTTATACTTCCTCTTTTGGTTTAATGTATTTTGGCTATTTTTCCTCTGAGTTTTTTTTTTTGTCTTTTACTAGTTGATATGTAAGACTTCTTTTCTAAAAAAAAATATTTTCCAAATACTAACACTTTGTTGTTTTCTGTGTGATAAGCGTATTTTTACTTTGCTTAGCATGCCCTTTGGTAAAGAGTTTTTAATTTTAATGTAGTCAAACTATATTCTCTGTTGTTACCTTTTTCATTATGCTTAAAGGAATCATTTCTGACATCAAGATCATAAAGACATTTTTCTGTTTTGCCTACTAAAGTCATGATATGTCTGTAATTGGTTTTTATGTGTGCCATGTAGCATGGCAAGAAATTTTTTTTTCCAAATGGATGATCAAATATGTATAAATCTGCTCAATTTGCCATAACAAAATACCTTAACATAGTGTTTTGGGTGTGTTCATCAACAGAAATTTATTTTCTCATAGTTCTGAAGACTAGAAGTCCAAGACCAAGGTGCCATCAAGGTTACTTTCTGGGGGTCACCTTCTCCCTGTGTCCTCGCATTGCCTCTTCTCTGTATGCTCATGTAGAGAGAGATCTTTCTGGTGTCACTTCCTCTTCTTATAGGGACACCACCAGTCTTGTCACATCAAAGTTCTACCCTTATGACCTCACTTAACCTTTACTACCTACTTGTAGGCTGTATCTTAAAATACAGTCAAAAGTGGTGTTGGGGCTTCAACATGTAAATTTTGGACGGACAGAATTCAATCCACAACAAATACCTCGCCATGTTACTATTTATTGCATAGGCTACATTCCTCCCTTTCCCACCTCTGTCACTCTCAGGTTTCTATATATATGGTGTTCTGTACTATATACACTATCCCATTCTGGGTTCTACATTATATTCCATGGGTCCATTTGCTACACTTCTGCCACAATCATGTTCTTAACTATTAGAGATTTGCAATAAATCATGATTTTTGTAGTCTCCTTGTCTTGTTATTCTTCCTTAGGATTATAATGGTTATTCTTAACCTTCTGTTCTTCCACATAAATTTTAGAATCCCCTTGTCAACTTCCACCGCAAACCCTACTGGAATTTATATTAGGATGTTATCGAATATCTAAATCAATTTGGAGAGAATAAATGCATTTATAATGTTAATTGTTTGAATCCTTGAACATGTTGCCCTCTTTCCTCTGTCTCTTCCTCTCTCCTTTTATCATTCTTCTTTTCTTCCTTTATTTCTTCCCTCACTCCCCCCCTCCATTCTCCATTTTCCCCTTATAGACAAGTATTCCAATTCGTTTGATGTGAATCTTTTGATTTGTACGTGTGATAATAGCATATGTTTTTGCTCCTATGTTAATATCTGTGAATTTTATTTCTCTTTTTATTCTTTTCTTCTTGGCCCTATTTCCAGGTATATTTAAATGCTTATATGCATATTTAGACAGTTGTTACTAACAGCTGCATTGAACTCCAAAGTGTGAAGGCACCCTTCTCTGACCTATTCACTCCCCCAGTTATGGGTACCTAGTTATGGTTCTAGGAATATTCTAACTTCCTATCTATTTCCAAACTTTGTAATTTATAATTTTTTCTAAAAATGTACCTATTTCTCTAAGCCTTCATATTTAATGGCATTAAGTATTACTGATATTGTCTTGTTAAAATTTAATCTATTCTGTATCCATGGTTAGAGTCTTCTTTCATTTCCAGTATTTTTTGTGTGTTCTTTTATTTTTTTTCTTGATTGATTTCCCCATAGATTTGATGACTTTATTAACCTGTTTTCCAAGTAGTCTTTTAGATTTGTTTATTCTCTCTATGGTATCTTTGTTTTCTATCTCATCTATCATTCTCACTGCTATTAGAGACTTTATGATGAATTTTTAAAATTCCTAACATTTATTGAGTGATTGCCATGACCCAGGAACTCTTACATTATATTACTTTGTCCTCATGAAAACTTTAAGAGGAAGACAATATTATTTTATCTATTTTACAAATGAGAAAATTTTGTGAAAGTCATAGAGCCACCTAATCGCAGAGCTGGGATTCAAATCCAAGCCATACATATGGTGCCATTCCTCTATTTTCTTTGAAACACAACTTTAAGAATAAAGACAGACCTTGTCTCTACAATAAGTCAAAAAATTAGCCAGACGTGGTAGCATGCACCTGTAGTTTTGGCTACTTGGAAGGCTGAGACAAGGTTTGCTCCAGGGAATAAATTAGGGATGTTGGGGTTCGAGACCCGCCTGGGCAGGCGAGACCTCATCTCTACAATAAATAAATTAAAAAATTAGCCGGTCATGGTAGCGCACGCCTGTAATTCTGGCTACTTGGAAGGCTGAGGCGGAAGGATCACCGGATCCCAGTAGGTCGAGGTTGCGGTGGCTGGGAGCGGCCACTGCACTCCAGTCTAGGCGACAGAGTGAGACTCCAACTCAAAAAAATAAAAAATAAAAAAAAAGATTACATTACATCCAATAAATTAAACAGACTATAATATTAAAAAAAATTCTAGAGATAAATGAGGAAACTGGGTAGTTCAATATATTATAAAACTAACCATAGATGGATTTGAGGAACTTCCCAGATTTCTATAAGACCATGGTAAGTCCACCACTCCCATCAACAGACAATGCCTATCCCTCACATATTGTAACCAAGAAGAAAATTATAAATGGAGGAGATCTTTCACCTTCCCTTAAGAAAACATCAGGAATAAATGCCATCATGCCTCATGCATCTCAGTCTCTTTCATAAATTTGAGAACCCACGTCATCAAAGAATGATATCTCTCTATATAAGGATCTATACCTTCAATGATCCAAATCCTTCCACTTTGCTCTGTCACTTATGTATTCTCTTTGGCATAATCTCCCACATCCTCAGTCTCTCCTCTGAACATCATTTCTTTATCTTGTGTTCTATCAAAAACCTAGTTCTCAATGGAAAGGAAGTGACTGCTTTCCTTGAAGTCCTCTCTAGTGGTACCTGATCTTTCCTACACAATGCCCATATCATGAACTCAAGGTATAGTGATTGGTGCACTTCTTATTCACCATTGTTTTTATAGATCTTTTCTTGCCCTTCTCTCAAAAATGTTTTTGGGCACATGCTATTAGACTAAACTACCTTTTTACTCTTCTTTCTTGCAATAATTTTCTGATCTTTTAGTGGTACAACTTAATGACACTTTCAGCACTTAGTTAATGGCATATCTCTGTCACTATTCCTGTAATAATTTTGTTTCCATTTTAGAAATAGGTTCTTGTTCTGTCACCTAGGTTGGAGTGTAGTGGTGTGATCATAGCTCACTGTAGACTTGAACTCCTGGACTCAAGTGATCCTCCCATTTAAGCCTCCCAAGTAGCTTGTAATCAGTCTTGATGACTTCAACAATTATGTAATGGTCCATTCAACAACCTGTCCTGTCATACCTCTTTACTTAGAATGATGTCTTCAACCAATCAGCCTCAGCCACTCACTCTCATAATTAAGCTCTGGACCTCATTATTACCTTTCAGTTTTCCAAATATCAATTTCAAATATTCCAATCTGTGACAATTACTCCTAGCTTTCTAGTGTATTTATTCCAGTACTCAAGCCACAAAAGTCCTTTGACCCATTGGAAACTTCAGTTCATTGCCTATGCCATATCATACCTCTCTTCTCATTTCTGTAATGAATTAGACTAAACTTAATGATCTATCACTCCCTTGCATACAACCTAAACAACCTTTTCTCTTTCTATTTTCATAAGATTCACTTGGCAAGACCACAACCTTGGTTAGATGAAACTCTCTCCCTGCATCTGAGCAGAGGACAGCCAGAAAAAGATCTATCACTATGCTGCAGGGACTCATTTTAAATTTAAAACCACAAAACTCAAACAAACCCTCAGCACTGCCCAGCCAATTTTCTTTGTCACTAGTCAATTTACTTTCCCAGTCTTTGAGAAGATTTTTCACACCTTCTGTCTCTTCAAACCTGTTCTTCCCTTCTCACTCATAGCGGATGGTCTCACTTCCTATTTCACTGAAAAATAAGAACAATCAGAAGAGAAAATGTATCTTTCAACACAGAATTTGTCAGTCTTAATATATCTGTACCCCTGTCTTCTTCTACCTCCGTGCCTAGTAAATTAAATAAACTTTCCTGGTTTCTCTCAAATGCCTGTGTACGAGATCTCATCTCCTATAAACTACCCAAGGACTCTGGTCTTGGAATTCTCTCCTTCACTCCTGCATCGTCAGTTGCCCCCTTTCTATTAATCATTTAGATCAACAAGCAGACATGATAGATGATATCTTGTTAGGGGACTAACATTCACTCCTCCAGGACAGGAAGAGTAGATGTTCTAATTGGTGAAAAGGTGAGTTGAGCTCACCTCCTTCTTATTTTTACTTTCCTTTTTGGGTTCTACCTGCCTGAAGAAAGCCCACATTATATTTCCTTCCTTAAAATTATAAGTTTCAAAAGGGCAGACCCCCCAAAAAAGTCTACAATTTTTCAGGGCTGCCAGGGACTGGGCATGTAATTCTACCTAATTCTCTTTAAAATATTATTAATCGTATTTTAACTAATAGACTTAAATCAATGTACCAACACTTTTCAGTAATGAAAGTAGTATTTTGAACTTTGCCTGCCTATTTCCTCTCAGTAGTTTTTGAATTTCAGCATATACAAAAGGTCTTTTTTTGTTGTGTTCTCTCAAACTCCAACATCTCCTATCTTAAAAAAAAATATTCTATAGATCTTGTCTTTCTCTATCTCTCACCCTACTATAAGAAGTGCTGTCACTAAAAGGAAAACTTCCCCAGAAAATTCTGTCTAACTCACAGTTAATTCAACCTTACCTTCTCTTGTCTCTTCAGGCTTTCAATTCCAGTGCAACACTGAAACAATTCTGTCAAGACCACTAGCAACTTAACATCTTTCCAAATTCGATGGTCATTTTTCAGCATTTGAATTACTCAACCTCCCAATCTCATTTGCCACAGTTGATGCCTTCATCTTTTTCTTTTTATATTTTTAATTTTATTTTAAACATGTGGGGTACAATTCAGGACAAATTATACAAGTTGTCATTGTACAGGTAAAGTTTGGGCCTCCCTTTGGGCCCCACTTTGCCTGGTTTGAGATCAGGTACCCTTATTCTTATTAATGTTATGTACCCCACCCCCACACTCCCCTGGCAGTTTCCAGCTACTGCCAATCCCTTTCTTGTAATATTATGGTAAATGTCCAGGGTCCACTTATGAGTTAGAATGTGTGTTACTTGGCTCTTGTTTTCTGATATAAGTCACTGATTATTATAGGCTTTAAATCCATCCAAGTTGCTATGAAGTCCATAATTTTGTTCTTCTTTATGGTTGCATTATATTCCATCTTGTATATGTACCACTTTTTTTATCCAGTTCAATTGTGATAGGCAGCATGGTTGGTTTCATGTTTTTGCTATTGTAAATAGTGCTGCAATAAACATATGTGTGCAGGTATCTTTTTTGTAGAGTGATTTAAGTTCCTCTGGGTATATTGCCAGAGGGGGAACTTCTGGGTCATATAGAAGGTCAATTTCTAGTTCTTTTAGGAATTGCCACACTGTTTTACAGGATTGAACTAGTTTGCATTTTACCAGCAGTGTAGAAGTGTTCCCTTTTCTCTGCATCCTTGCCAGCATCTGTTGTTTTTTGTTTTACTCATGATGGCCATTCTTACTGGAGTCAGATGGTATCTCAATGTGTTTTTGATTTGCATTTGTGTGATGATGAGTGAGGCTGAAAATTTTTTCATGTGTCTGTTGGTTGCTCATGTCTTCTTTTGAGAAGTGTCTATCATCTCTTTTGCCCACTTTTTAATGAGGCTGTTTGTTTTTTTCCTTTCAGCATGTTTGAGTTCCTTGTAGATCCTGGATGTTAGGCCTTTGCTAGATATGAAGTTGGCAAATATTTTTTCCCATTCTATGGGTTCTCTGTTGTCTTGAAGGTTTCTTTTGCTTTGCAGAGGCTTTTGCAGTTTAATAAGGTCTCACTTGTCTATCTTATCTCTTACGGCATGGGCTTTTGGGGTTTTGGTGAGGAATTGGTTGGAATTGGTTGCCTATTCCATAAAGGTGTCTCCTGCATTTTCTAAGATTCTAAAAGTTTGGGGTTTTATATTTAGGTCTTTTATCCATTTGGAGTTGATTTTTGTGTATGATGATAGGTAGTGGTCCTATTTTCATTCTTCTGCATGTGGTCAGCAAGTTTTCCCAGCATTATTTGCTGAATAGGTTCTCTTCTTCCCAGTGGTTGTTGGTGGAGGCTTTGTCAAAGATGAGTAGGTTGAGAAATTGAGGTTTTGCTTCTGGAATCTCTATCCTGTTCCATTGGTTCATATGCCTATTCTTGTGCCAATACCATGCTGTATTGGTTATTGTAGCCATATAATAAAGTCTGGAAGTGTGATACCTCCCGCTTTGTTTCTTTTGCTAAGGATTGTTTTGGTTATTTGTGGTCATTTATGCTTCCATATGAATTTCTACATTGTTGTTTCCAGGTCTGAGAAGAATTATATTGGTAATTTAATGGGTATAGTGTTGAATCTGTATATTGTCTTTGGTAGGATGGACATCTTAACAATGTTGATTCTTCCAATCCATGAGCATGGAATATTTTTCCATTTGTTTGTGTCATCTTTGACTTCTTTGAGCAGTGTTTTGTAGTTTTCATTGTAAAGATCTATCTTTCACTTCTTTGGTTAGGAAGATGCTAAGGTATTTCACTTTTTTGGTGGCTATTGTGAATGGGATTGTGCTTTTTATTTGGTTCTCTGCCTGTTTGTTGTAAATGTATAAGAATGTGACTGTCTTTTGCAAGTTTATTTTGTACCCTGAGACTTTGTCCAAGTCCTTTATCAGTGCAAGACAGTTTTTGACAGATTCTCTTGGATTTTTGAGGTATAGAATCATATTGTGGGCTGGGCATGGTGGCTCACCCCTGTAATCCCAGCACTTTGACATGCAGAGGCAAGAGGATTTCCTGAGTTCAGGGGTTTGAGGCCAGGCTAGGCAACTTGATGAGACATCATCTCTATAATAAATCAAAAAATTAGCTGGACATGGTGGCACGTGCCTGTGGTTCCAGCTACTTGAAAGGCTGAGGCAGAAGGATTGCCTGAGCCAAGTGGGTCGAGGCTGCAGTAGTCATTCGCTTGCATTGTACTCCAGCCTGGGTGACAATGAGACTCCAACTCAAAAAAAAAAAAAAATCATATCATCAGCAAAAGGGGATAATTTGACTTCTTCTCCTATTTGGATGCCCCTGATTTCTTTCTCTTGTCTGATTGTTCTAGCTAAGACTTCCAACACTATGTTGAACAGAAGAGGTGCGAGTGGGCAGCCTAGTCTAGTTCTGGTTTTCAGGGCAAATGCTTCCAGTTTCTGTTTAGCAATATGTTGGCTGTGGGTTTATCATAGATGATTCTTACTATTTTGAGGTATGTTCCCTCTATGCCTAGGTGGTTGAAGGTTTTTATTAAGAAGGGATGCTGGATTTTATCAAAAGTTTGTTCTGCATCTAATGATATATTCATGTGATTCTTGTTTCTACATCTGTTGATGTATTTAATTACATTTATGGTCTTGTATATGTTGACCATCTCTGCATCCTGCGGTTGAAGCCTACTTTATTATAATGAATGATTTTTGAGATTTGTTGTTGGATGTGATTTGCTAGAATCTTGTTGATAATTTTTGCATCTATGGTTATCAGAGATATTGATCTTTAGTTCTCTTGTTTTTGTTGTTGGATCTTTACTCAGTTTGGATATTAGTGTGATGTTAGCTTCATAAAATGATTTGGGGAGAAATCCCTCTTTCTTGATTGCCTGGAATACTTTCAGTTGGATTGGTATCAGTTCCTTCTTGTATGTTTTGTAGAATTCTGCTGGAAAGCCATCTGGTCCAGGGTTTTTTTTGTAGGTAGTTTTCTTATGACACAGTCAATTTCCTGGGTTGTTATTGGTCTGTTTAGGATCTCAATTTTGTCTTGTTTCAACTTTGGGAGTTTGTGTATGTTAGAAAATTATCCATATCATTTAGGTTATTGAGTTTGTTTCCATACAGATTTGCAAAGTTATCTCTGATAATCATTTGCATTTCTTCAGGGTTAGTTGTGACTTGACTTTTTGCATTTCTGATTGTGTTTATTTGGGCATTTTCTATCTTTTTCTTGTTCATTCCAGCTGGGAGTCCATCAATCTTGTTTATCCTTTCAAAGAACCAACTTTTTGTTTTGTTGATATTTTTCCTATGGTATTTTTGTCTTCTACATTCTGCACTTCAGCTTTGGTGATCTGAGTTTTTCTGCTGAATTTAGGGTTTTGGTGATCTTGCTTTTCTAGCTCCCTTAGGTGATTTGTTAGGCTGACAATGTGTTTTCTTTTTATTTTCTTGATGTCTGTTTGTAGAGATATAAATTCCTCTCTTAGTACTGTTTTCATAGTAACCCAGAGGGGTTTTTGTAAGAGGTTTCTTTATTTTCATTTGTTTCCAGGAATCTTTTAATTTCTGTTTTGATTTCAGTGTTGATCCAGGAGGTGTTCAGCATCATGCTGTTTAATGTCCATGTCTTTGTGGGTTTGGGGGGAATTTTGTTGGTGGTGATATTTATTTTTATTCCACTGTGGTCTGAGAAGGTGCATGGCAGCATTTCAATTTTGTGAAATTTGTTTATGTTTGATTTATGACTGAGGATGTTGTTGATCTTGGAGCACATTCCATGTAGTGATGAGTAGAATGTATATTCTGTGGTTGTTGGCTGGAGTGTTCTGTAGGTATCTATTAAGTCATTTGGCCAAGTGTTGAGGTTCCAGATCTCTTTGTTGATTTTTTGCCTTGATAATCTATCTAGGGTTGTTAGTGGGTAAAGTACCCAGCTATGATAGTGTTAGAGTCAATATCTTTTTAAATTTATTTGGTAGCTGCTTTAAAAAGCTGGTGTTTCTGTGGTGCATATATGTTTAGAATGGATATTTCTTGTTGATGGATCAAACCTTTTATCATTATGTAGTGTCCTTTTGTATCTTTTTAAATTTGATGGTTTAAAGGTTGTTTTGTCTGATATTAAGATTGTGACTCCTGCCTTCTTTTGTGATCTATTCACCTGAAAATTTGTTTTCCATCCTCTTTGAGTCTGTGGGCATCCTTTGGCATAAAATGTGTTTCCTGGAAGCAGCAAATTATTGGGTCATGTGTTTTTGTCAAGTTTGCCATTCTATGTCTTTTCAGTGGTGCATTTAGTCCTTTCACATTCACATTTAATTTATTCACATTCACATTCAGTGGTGCTGATTATTGAACTGTGAGAGTTTGTTCCTGACATAATGCTCTTGTGGGCTGTTTTGTTTTTGTTTAGTTTTTTTGTTCATATATGTGGGTGTGTTCAGTTTTGCAGGTATGCTGTGTGTTCTGCTGCTTCTGTATTTGTGATTGTGTGAAGTATAAGGTCTTTCTTTTGTTTCTTTTTTCTTCCATGCATTGCACTTTTTTAAGTGTCTCCTGTAGAGTTGGTCTCAAAGTAGCATATAATCTTAGGGATTGGATGTCTGGTAAGAATTTTATTTTTTCATCACTGATGAAGCTAAGCTTGGCTGGGTAGGAAATTCTTGGTTGAAATTGTTTATCTTTGAGAACATTAAAGATTAGAGTCCAATTCCTTCTGACCTGTAGTGTTTCTGCTGATAAGTCTGCATCAATTCTGATTGATCTCCCCCAGTAGGGTTGTCTGAACTTTTTCTCTTGCTTCCTTTAGGATTTTTTGTTTTATACCTACTTTGTGTGAGTTAATTACTATTTGTCTAGGGGTCTTCTCGTAAAATGTCTTACAAGGGTTCTCTGCATCTCTTGTACTTGTATAGTCTCTCTAGCCAGATGAGGGAAGTTTTCTTGAATGGCCTTATGGAATGTTTTTTCCAAGGTGTTTTCTATTTCTCTGTTTCAGGTAGGTTTGGTTTCTTGATAAAATTGCACATCTCTTGGAGATTTTCCTCTTTCTTCTTACTTTTTTTGTATTTTTAATAGATTGGGTTAATTTCATATTTTGGTCTTCCAGCTCTGAGAGTCTTTCTTTTCCTTGGTCAATTCTGCTTCCCATGCTTTGTTGTTTATTTCTTGGATGGAGTTCTTTATTTCTGTTATTTCTAAGTACACTCTCTTGAGTCTGTCCAGCTCTGTAGCAATTTCATTTAGTGTTAGCCCTTGCGTTTCTTGATTTTTATTTATTCTATCCAATGATTCTCTGATCTCCATAAGTACCTTCTGGGTACTATTGTTCTCAGAGATAACCATTGTTTGTGCCTCAGTAGTTATTCTTTCTAGCACTGATTCTTTGCTGGGACTCTGGTGGTTACCAGCAGTTTTTGTTGGCTTTTCTTCATTTGTAGTTCTCTTATCTTTCTCTTTAATTCTGTTGTTCAGTGGAAAATAGAGATGCAGTCACTTCTGATATTTGCACTACCTTTTGTCTTTTCTTGGGTCAAGATTCTGGGATTGCTCAATTAAGAAGTAGGGCTGGAGATGGGAATTTCTGCTGTCTCTTTACAGTTTTGTGCACTTACTATGGGGTGGGGGTGCTGCAAGGGTTCTGAACCTATTGGCAGGTCATAATGTTTGCTATCTGGTGAATAGGCCAGCTAGGA
This sequence comes from Carlito syrichta, assembly GCF_000164805.1. Lineage (NCBI taxonomy): Eukaryota > Metazoa > Chordata > Mammalia > Primates > Tarsiidae > Carlito > Carlito syrichta. The sequence continues at coordinate 1,046,434 of NW_007249756.1, read as the reverse complement.
CTTGCTCTCTATCTCTGCACAATATGAACTTACAGTGGGTATGCTTGTATAACTCCTGAGTCTAAGACAGGGTATAGGGAAGAAAAGGGATAAAAAAGAGAAATGAGAAAGAGAGAAAAAGAAAAAAAAACATTAAAAAAAAAGAACAAAGAAAGAGGAATTGAAGAAGAAAATAAAAGCAAACACCAACCAACAAACAAAGCAACTAAATGAGATAACCAAACAAGCAAATCAATACCACCCCCCGGGGGGGGGGGGGGGGGAGGGGGCGGGAAGGAGGCAAAACAAAACCCAAAACATTGATAAAGAGTTCTCAGCTTTGGTATGTCTCTTTGGGAAGGGGAGCTCCCTCTTGTGATGGGTTCTCTGACTGCAGGGCTGTTACAGCCCTTCCCTATTTGCTGTTGGAATTTATTCTTTGTTTTTTTTTTGAGTTGGAGTCTCACTTTGTCGCTCAGGCTGGAGTGCAGTGGCATACACACCGCCACCCCAGCATTGATCTGCTGGACTTAGGTGATCCTTCTGCCTCAGCCTTCCAAGTAGCTGGAAGCACAGGCGCATGCTACCATGCGCAGTTAATTTTTTATTTATTGTAAAGATGAGGTCTCACCAAGTTGCCCAGGCTGGTCTGGAATCCGTGGGGTCAGGCAATCCACTCGCCTCAGCGTCCCAAAGTGCTGGGATTACAGACCGAGTCACCGATCCTGGCCTGGAACTTATTCTTGCAGGCGTGACCCAAGCACGGCTTCTCACAGTGCTGGGACAGAGAGGAGGGGTTTCAAGGGGGTGTGGTTTCTGACTTCTAAATATGCCCTCTTATTTACTCCACCCAATTGGGGGAGGTTGTAAACTGCCTCCACTTGATCCGCCTATGTTCAGCCCTCGCCATGTGTATTGATCATGATGTTGCATGCCTGAATCACACATCTCATGAATCTGGGAAAAGCGTGCTGGGTCACTTCAAAACTTACGCTTCTCATCCACTGTGAGCTAGGGCTGGGTTCCTCAGTTGTAGATGCAGACCACAAATGCTTCAGTTGAAGGCTGGGGCGCCTGGGTCTCTTAGGCTGGGGCTCAGGAGGGGTTTCTCTGGTATATTTTTTCACAGTTCCCACTGCCAGTGTCCGCTCTGCACCAAAGGCTGCAGTGGCAGGCGCCGGCAACAGGCAATCCTTGCCGTTTTATTCCCCTTTTCCCGGTTGTGCTGCAGAGATGGTGACTGCCTCTGGCCCATAGTACACACTGGAGTCCAAGCAGCCCTGCAGGGTAGCCATCTAAGCAGGAGGGCTCAGGTTGGTCACTCGCAGATCTCCACTCAATCAGACATTTGTACACCCATTTGCTGATACCCTAGCATGAACACTTGTCTCTGCACCCTCCCATTTGTGTGGAGACTCATACGCACTCTGACCGCCTCTGTTGCCATCTTGGAATTGGCTTAATTCATCTTTCTTAAAATGCATTTTTTTTCCCTCTTGACTTCCTGGTTTTTCTCCTTGGACACTCCTGAAACAGGTTTTCATCCTGCTTCACCAGCGAGCTCATGGGCCAGTCCCTTTTATTCTTCTTCATTTTCCTACCCCACTATTATCTAATAACTTTCCTGTTATCATTCTCATGGTGTTATTAACCCTCCTCCATCCCATTTTCCCCACCATCAGCATACAAGCTTATGTATGCACTCTGTGACTTTGGTCATGGCTCTTTCTTGCTTGTTTGCTTGCTTGCTTTTCTTGCTTTGTAATGTCCTCTTATTCTCAATGTTCTCACAGAAGACTCCCTGCACTTCCAGCCCTAACTGAAACTCAGCTCTCCTCTGATAATGCCACTTTATTTGGCAACATATCTAAACATCTACGCGTTTGCCCATTTCATAATAGGTGATTTATGAGCACACCTGTCCATACCATGCTGAGTGTTCAGCAGTTTTTGACCAAAAACAGCATGACCCCTGTGCCCTACTCTCCTTATTCACACAATCTCAACCCGAGTAACATTTTTTTTTTCCCCAGATGAAAAAAAAAACAGTTCTCAAAGGGAAACGTTTTGTTGATGCGGAAAAGTTGAAACCAAAAAATGGCAGAAGCACTAAAAGGCATCAGAGTTGACGAGTTCAAAAGCTGTTTTGAGCAATGGAAAAAGTGCCTCGATGGGTGTGTTGCATCACAGAATACTTTGAGGGTGACTGATGTTGAAACATGTAAGATTAATGCAGGGAGACACCCCTTATCAACAAGGGTGCCTGAACGAAGCATATATTTATACCTAACCCTTAACCGTACCCCACAAATCAAAATAAAAAATATTGATCTAAAAAAAGAATAAATACACAATTTTTTTAATGAATAAATTCTGTTTTTCTTGGGGGTCCCCCCTCATGTAAGTCAGCTTACATAAAGGCAGGTCTCAAAAATGGTGTCTTTTCTCTTCCTTCTCCTCTGTTGGACTCAGGTGGGTAGAAGGAGAGGGAGTAGGGTTGCCAGTGAGGCTTTCTAAGTTTGGAAATAAGAACATAGATCAGAAAGGAAAAATTTGACAGATTGATTATATAATAACTTACCTATATTCATGTAGATAGAAATTTTGCATATATATAAAGCTGGAAAACATTTTCAGTAAATATGGGATGATTATATCAATATATCATTCAAATTGATAAGAAAATGACTAAACCTAAAAAGTAAGAAACAAATATAAATAGTAATAGATATGAATAGCACTTTTTTTTTTTTTTTGAGTTGGAATCTCACTCTGTCACTCAGACTGGAGTGCAGTGGCCACTCCCAGCCACCGCAGCCTTGACCTGCTGGGCTCCAGCGATCCTTCTGCCTCAGCCTTCCAAGTAGCTGGAACTACAGGCATGCACTACCAAGCCTGGCTAATTTTTGATTTATTGTAGAGATGAGGTCTCGCCAAGTTGCCCAGGCGGGTCTCGAACCCGCGGGCTCAGGCAATCCACTCACCTCGGCCTCCCAAAGCTCTGGGATTAAAGGCTGAGCCACCAAGCCCGGCCAAATAGCACATTTTTAAAGAAGAAATATAACTGGCAAAAATCACGAAAGCATACTCAGGCTCACTGGAAACCAAATGTCAATTAAAATTGCAGTGATGCAGTCTCCCCATAAATTAGTAAGCTAGTGAAGTATAGATGTAAGTATGTATATATACATATATGTATATATGTGTACATATATGAGTTTCTAGACATATTCACACACATACACTCTCGGCCAAGTTATAAAAGTTCCATGAGAAATAAAACTATTTCTGTTTGATTAATTGCTTTATCCTGGACGCCAAGCCCAGTGATTGAAGCAGTGTTTAATAAATATCTGCTGAATGAACAAATGCCAGTGAAGTTATGGTGAAACTGATGTATATTTTAAAAGGACATATCCTACTATTATATCTTTCCAATTTACAAAACCATTTCAAAAATATTAGTATTTTATATCTTTTCAACTTTTTCAGTATCTAAACATAGTAAATTGTGTATATTGACCCAGTCTTTAAAGCAAGTTTAATTATTATGATTCTAGTTTATTTTAAATATTTTTCTTGTCCTTTATTTAGCAATGTAACCTACTTATTTACATTTTGTTTTAGTGCAACTTACAAGAAAAATAACATGCCAGAGAAAATTGCATTGTAAATGTAAAAATGCAAATCAAATAAAAATTCCATTGCAAATCACTGGTGAGGCCATCTCTTACATCAATTTCAGGACAAAATATCACCAAAACAGCCACTGCCTTATTATGCAGACTATAAAATACAGTTTAAGAAAACTGCAAAAGGTCAAGGTCTTTCTGTTTCTCTTTTTTGCAATCAGGTTGGGTAAATAATAGGGCATTAGAGTGAAAAACTGTTAAGATTATGTTTCTTACTCTGGGGCTGAAAACGATGGAATATTTACAATGTGCATAACTCTAAAAGTTCTAGTCTTTCATTTTAACTTTGACATTTGAGTGATTTGGGATGAAAATATGCATAGATATACTGCATTATTTGAGTTGAAAATTTAAAGACAGAGCAAATCTTAAAGAGAAAGCTAAAGAGTGGGCACCTGGATGTTGTGACCTAAGAAAGCCCTCAGCTATCACCACCCAGAAGTTGAGATACAGGTCTTCGGGCAAACAAGCATTCATCTTTCAAATCCTACAACAAAGCAGATCTGAAGATTTACTCCCAAAATGTTGCTTCCTGGGCATTTTTGCCATCATAAACTTTCCGTCATAAACTTTCCTCTTCCCCTCCATAACAAGGAAGGAAGACACTTTTAAATTCCCAACAGCAATCAAGAATACTGTCTTTTCTACCTATTGTTTTTGAAAGGGAGACTAGTTAAATCCACTGGACTGAGAGTTAAGAAAACAGTTCAATTTCAGTTCTGTCATATGTAAATTCAGACAAACCATTCAATTAATCTAAGCCTTACGTTATTCATCTATATAATAAAACTAATAATATCAGTTCCACCTGCCTCTCAAAGGAATTGTAGGATTATATGGTAGTAGTTTTAAAGTAGTATGCACATTCTATTATTCTTCTTTCTGTGCCTTTTAAAAAAAATCCTCATTCATTTTTGGCTTTTACTTCAAAGGCAAGTTTTCCTGAGGAAACAAATCCACTAAGCTAACAATCATTTACACTTTAGTTAGAACTAACATAGCATCTGCTTTCTTCTTAAGAGTGTGTTCAGGTCCTGACATGGAAGGATTGGAAGTTTTAATTCATAGGAGAGATGGAGAAAATTATGAAATATAAGACACCCCCCCAGAGGAGGCTGAAAGGTCTTCCTGGCTGAGCTTTTCAATTCCCTTCATGTGTCTCTCAACAACATAATTATAATATTCTGACTGATGTCTATACTCATGGTGCTCCCCTTTGTTTTGAATCCCAACTCATTCAGCCATCTCATAGACACAATTCAACAGGTCCTCATGTGAACTCATCAGTTTCTGCCTGCAATTTCACCAGACCCCAGTCTCAGTCCATGGACATATCACTCTAACCACTGCCCAAGTTAGAAACTTTGTAGGGGCCAGGCTTGGTGGCTCAATCTGTAATCCTAGCATTTTGGGAGGCCAAGGTGAGTGGATTATCTGAGCCCACGGGTTCGAGACCCGCCTGAGCAACTTGGCAAGACCTCATCTCTGCAATAAATCAAAAAATTAGCTGGGCATGGTAGCGTGCGCCTGTAGTTCTGGCTACTTGGAAGCTTGAGGTGGAAGGGTCACTGGAACCCTGCAGGCCGACGCTGGTGTGGCCGTGAGTATGCCATTGCACTCCAACCTGGGCGACCGAGTGAGACTCTAACTCAAAAAAAAAAAAAAAAAAAAAAAAGAAAGAAACTTTATAGGAATCTTGCATTCCACTTTCTCTCAGCACTCATATTTTATGATCAATCAGTCTGTGAATTTTTTATGAACTATTTCTCCAAACAGCCCCCCTCTTTCTTCACTGCCACTTTCCTATTTCGGATTCCCATCATCCCATGTCCAGTGTATGGAATTAAGCTTCTAACCAGATTTCTCCTCCTACTATTTATTTTCCATTCTGCTATCACAGTGCTTCTTCTAAAAAAAAAAAAAATCATCCTCCTGTTTAAGAACATCCAGGAACCCACCACTGTCTAGAAAGTCCAGTCTTTTTAATATGACCTTAAAGACTCATACTTCCCAGTTAGACTTTTTTCTGTGATTCTCTGCCCCTCCTTCCATGCTTTAGCCTTCTGGCTGACTCTGTCTTTTCAGAGTGTCTTGCACATTGTCCTAACCCTGAATCTGCTCCTTTCCTGATTGAAATGTGGAAATGTTATCTCTTGAAATAACACAATGGGATTTGTCACTCCTCAACCCTAGACTTTAGCTCTCTGACATGCACACTTTGTGGTCCAATAGCATGTCTATACTATTATTCTAGTACTTACAACCTAGTACATTTGTTTATCTCTTCATAAACTGTGAGCTCCCAAATAGCATGGGGTTGTGTCTTATTCAGCTTTGTATCTCTAGTGACTGGCCAAAATATGTGGATTATAGTAGGTGCTTGCTCTGACATGAATGCCTTTCTCAGAATTCATATGTTGAAACTTAATTGCCAATGTGATAAGTGGAGCTTTTAGGAGATGAATAAGTTATGGGTGCAAAGCCTTCATGAATGGGATTAATGATCTTATAAAAGGGCTAGTGGAAACTGGCATTGGTTCCTTTTGCCCTTCTGCCTTCCGTCATATGAAGTTACAGTATTAGTCCCCTATAGAGGATGCAGCAACAAGGCACCATCTCGGAAGCAGAGAGATGGGGACCTGACCTGCCAGCACCTTCATCTTGGACTTCCCAGACGTCAGAACTATGAGGAAATAAATTTTTTTCTTTATAAATTACCCAGTGGCAGGTATTTTGTTATATCAGCACAAAGACAGTGACCAATACATGTTTGATGATAAATGAAAGATTGATGCTTAAGGAGTTCCTGAAGAGCCAAGCCAGTATGGGAGTCCTGGGTGACATGGATGACCTGAGATACAGATAAGAAAAAGAAAAATAGGAAAACATTTAGAGCAAACTCGCTTTACTTCACAATTTGTCCTTAACATTCATGGAAGAAGCTGAGCCTAGAGAGATGCCAACACAGCCTTCTCCCTTTCTTGACACCCCATGCAAAGTTAATCCCATAGCTGCCTGCTTAACGAAGCACCCCTTTCCTGTTTGCCTCCATTATCGATAATAGTCCCAGTAGTCCATAAACAGGAGCTCTGAGAGGACTCCTGGGCCTTTCCCTGCTTTTAGCTTACCCCAGGGTGAGTCATCTGGTTGTCAGGTAAAAAATAAAAGAATCTAAATTTTCATGTTTTCTCACTCTATTCCCACATCTCCTAGGACCTGCATCTTTGGATATCCCTTCCATGTGTCACACCATGGCTATACATTCACATCAAACTCTATGGGAATCGTATGTTAGCTGCAAAGCCTTGATTGAATTCCTGCCAATGTCCTGGCCCTAGGACAAATGTGCTTAATTCCCCTTGATTGATGGAGATTATTAGGATTATTGAGGGACCTGATCCAGGAGATATGGGATCAGCTGTACATCCTTATCTAAATATGATGAAAACAAGCCAGGTTAGAGCTGAAGGTAGATACATCTCTGCTCACAGCTCTAAATTGTTCCCCTCTTACTGGAGTGTAGGACTCTGTGGGAAGAGAGTAAGTATGGCCCTCTCGAACAGGAATTACTCAAGGGCTTAGGTAGTTTTCTTCTTTTCTCATTATGACCTGGAGAACAAAGTCTTGGCTTCATGTTCCCTTCTGGAATAAATCGCTTCCAGCTTATAGACAAGGCCCCTCGGGTGTCCTGGGAAAGGCAGCTGATTAAGCATGTTCACATACTCAGTGTGCTCAAGGTCCCTTCCTGCCTGCGAACACACCACAGGCTGAAAGTGATAATTTATACAACTTCTGGGCACCTTCCCAGGGTGTTGCCAGAGAAAGCTCTTCACTCTGTGTGATGCTGGGTTTCAGAGTTCCAGAAAACTTCACAGATACTTCTACTTTTCCTTGTATATCACCTATTGTTTAAAGACGCCGCAAACCAAAGAAGGCCCAAGAAATATTGGCTACCAAAGGCTTCTAGGTAAAAGGCAAACCACATGGACCAAGCCTGTTTGTTTAATCTGACTGTTTTCGATTAGAACCGTATAACATCAAGCTGACACCATAAGGAATCTCTCTATCTCTCTCTCTGTCTCCTCCCATTCAACCCCCTACAGGGTCAGACATCAGCACTGGCCTTTGTTGGGATTATTTGTTCTTTTCTATAGGGTTCCAAGCCCATCCCTCAGTTCCAGGCCAAATCCTCACTCTTAGCAACCACTAGGGCCTTGTTAAACTATTGTCTAGTTCCTTGGATTTCTTCCCAGGATCTTTTGAGCATACTTCTCTTCCTAGGCCCCTCAATCTCTCAAGTCCTTCTTTAGTACTTTGTATCCTCTTCTCTCTCTTGGCCATACTTAAACACCAGCTGCTGATTTCCTGGCCACCCACCACAGTTCATTCTCCTGGGCTTAGCTCATTTCCCCATCCTCTGTCTTTTCAGCATCCCCACCCCCTCGTCAGGGACTGGCTACCCAAGTGCATCTGATTGCCATTTCCTGGCTTATTGTCTTCTTGCCTCCCAATCACTGATGACACATTATATCTATTATCACATCTAAAGTCTTTAAGGTCAACTGTTTTGATCTTCCAGGAGAAAGAGTATACTTCCAATGGATATTGAATTGGAAAAGATGGCACTTTTCATTAAAGTATTTTTTAAAAAAGAGATTCATATTTTATTATTACATATGTTTTTGAGGTGGCTTAGGAGAATATGGAGCTGGAACAAGGAGACTTATTTAGGTTATAAGCCTGGGAATTATAACATTTTTTTAAAAAGTCTGTTTTACGTTATATGCAGAGGCAATTTAATTGATAATAAATAGATGTTACCTAGGAACAAACCATACAGTTCCTTATAATGTGAATATACCATAAGAAAATTTGATAAACCTCTTAATGGAAACACGGCTCCAAATTTTATTTTGTGTGTATTATTTTTTCACATACTTATTGTTTCATTACTTTTCTCTCAAACTCTGTGTTTCCTGAATTATTACCTTGCCTCCCTCATTTTCTTCTTGGCAGATGTGAAGATTAAGAGACCATTATTAGTGTATTGCATAACTGATATATTATCTCCTATAGTTTTTGTGACAGGGAAGGCACTAGGAATGGAGGACTACTTTTAAAATTCCACAAACTTTTTCTTCCATATAAATGTATAATTAAGGAAGAGCAAAAGCAAGACTTATACAAAGAGAACTTTGAACCCAGAGTTTTATCTAAAATATTTCTTTGGAGCTTAATATAGAGTACTGTATGACACCAATTAATTGTTTATAAGACAGCATCTTCTTGAAGTAGACTTTGAAAACAGGATCATGGGAAAGAAATGGGAAACCAAACAAGATTCAACAGTATGTGTACTGGAGACACTCAGAAGGTAAAAACTTGTGATGATTTAAAGCATGCTTTTTGATGTGTATATATGTATTTCAAAATTTACCAAATTGTACACTTTCTTTTTTTAATTGATAGGTAGTAGTTATACCTATTTTGGTAGTACATGCAATATTTTGATACATGCATACAATATGTAATGTTCAAACTGGATAACTGAGATATCTATAACTTCAAACAGTTTTCTTTATGTTGGAAACATGAAATTCTTCTCTTCTAGGTATTTTAAAACATGCAATAAACTATTGTTATCCACAGGACCCTACGGAACTATTAAACACTAGATCTTATTTCTTCCACCTAACTATACTTTTGAATATACTGATCAACCTTTCTTCATTCCCCACCTCCCCTTAGCCTTCCCAGCCTTTTGTAACCACCTGTCTGCTCTCTATCTCCATGAGGTCCACTTTTTTAGTTCCCACATTTGAGTGAGAACAAATACATACTTTTTTAAAGTAGAAAACTAATATATGTTTATTGCAGAACATGTTGATGCTACAAGGAGAAACAAATTAAAGAAAGGAAGAGAGAGAGAAAGAGAGGGAGGAAACAGAGAGGAAGGAAGGAAGGAAGGAAGGAAAGAAGGAAGAAAGGAAAGAAAGGAAGAAAGTGAGCCATCCAAAATCTGCATTCTCCTGAAAGCATAGAGAAATGAATACTATTTTAATTTTGGATTTTGCAATATTTTCTTCTTATCTTTTTTCCTAAGGATACACTTTTGTGTAGTCAAAATACTTTTTGTAGATGGTATTTTCAACTTATTGATCTGCTTTGTTTTCTAAGATCAAACCAAACCAAACAAATTTATGTTATCATTAAACATACCGCATATCTTTTAACAGTTACATAGAATTATTCTTTCAAGAAAGTGTTTCTTCATCTATTCAATTATTGCACTCTTTGAACAAACTTATTTACAATCCTGAATTATAAACACCTTTATGCCTGAATATTTATGCAAAATTTAAATTATTTTCCTCAGAATGAATTGTTGAAAGTAAATGAATTGGGGGCGGAGGGCAGGAAAAAAAGAAAAAGAGTATATGAACTGAGTTAAAGGACTGCAACACCTACAGGACTCATGACATATTTTGACAAATTGCTTTTCCAGAGGGTGGTACCAATTTACACTCCCACCAGTAGTGAATGAGTGTATCTCACCTTACCCTTGTAGGACTGAATAAGATAATTTTGAAAATCTTCATTAATTGGAAGTAAAAATGGCATTCAATTTTGGCTTTACTTTGTATTATTTCTAGAAAACTTAAAGTTTTTTTCATCTTATCAGCTAGTTAGAAAACAGGTGCTTTTTTTTTTTAAAGAAAATCCTGTGCAAATTGAGAATCTTGTTAATCCTCATATTGTTTTACAAGTGTTGTTATTAGCTTCAGTGTATAATTAAAGGTCTCCCAAATAAAAATGGTAACTATTAAATAAACCTATACTGGTATAAGTAGAGGCACTAAGGTATGTGTTCATGTGCACAAAATACCCTGATAGGGAGCTAAGAATGAACTCAACTTCTCCATGAGTCTTAGATTGGCTTCTCCCAGAATCAGTCCGGGGGAATCACGTGAAAGTGATTTATCAGGAAGTATTTTCAGGAAAACCTAGTGGGGGAGCAGTGGAACTGGGACAGAAAGAGACAAAGCCAAGTGTGTGGTTTTAAGCCAAGTCAAATGGAAGGGTGGGTGGCTTAGACTCACAGGCTTGTTCTAGAGACAGGCAGTGTAAGTCACATCTGAGTCCTGCATCAAGGGCCTAGAAAGCTGAAGTATGTATACCTCCCTATCCTTAGGCATTGCTTAAGGTCCTCAGAGAGAGAATGGTGACATTCCCAGGCACTAAGGACTCTCCACTCTTTGCAGGCAGAGGAGGTTCCAGCAGCTGGAGGGCAGTTGGCTGAAAAAGACAGGAGGTGGGAACACGTGGAAGGCAGGTATGCACAAAATGATCAAGGGATCTGAGGATATCAGGATGGAGCCCTGAGAGCACCTCCCTCCCCGGGCATCCTGGACTATGTGACTCCCTTTCACAACTATGAGTGAGGACTCCATTGACAATCATCTTAAGGCAGTTCATACCCTGCATGTTAAATGTAAAAGGGCCATCTTTTCATGCCAATAGCAAGTCCTAAAAGGCAGAGAAGGAGCAAGAAAGTAAAAATGTTTTGCTTATACCTGTGGGGGGGCCGGGGGTGGGAGATAATTTGAAAATGGAAATGAAAACCAATGGGGGAAGAGTCAAAGTGGGTAGAAGGCGACTTAAAAGAGAGAGAGAGAGAGAGAGAGAGAGAGAGAGAGAAAATTGCCAGTAAAAATAGAAGCAGTTCCCAGATACCACAGATTGGAAGACGCACAAGTAGGCTAGAAAGCTAGAAGAATTCCAAACCTGGGAGCAGAAAGGGAAATCCGCAGGCCATGGTCAGATTTGGAGTCTTTCGTAGGTCATATTTTCTGTTTCCCTTTATAAGAAAATACAGACAGTGACTGAATAAACTAAATAATGAAGGCCGGGCTCGGTGGCTCAACCTGTAATCCTAGCACTTTGGGAGGCTGAGGCGAGTGGATTGCCCGAGCCTGAGGGTTCAAGACTAGCCTGGGCAACTTGGCGAGACCTTGTCTCTACAATAAATTTAAAAAAATTAGCCAGGCGTGTTAGAGCATGCCTGTAGTTCCGGCTACTCGGAAGGCTGAGGCGGAAGGACTACCGGAGCCCAGCAGGTTGACACTGGGGTGGCTGGAGTGTGCCATTGCACTCCAGTCTGGATGACAGACTCCAACTCTAAATAACTAACTAACTAAATAAATAATGCAAATAGTTAGAAGATCCATGAGAAGATCTGAACATTTTGTGTATTAAATGCTAATATTTTATTAGGTTTCTCGCAAACTATACATCCTCTAACATTATAGAATACTGGATATCGTCATGGAGACAGAAGGCAAGGGAGAGTGGAGTTCTGGGATAGGCCCCTCCACCTCCGTTTCACTCTTTCTCTTTGAATAGATTGGGAATCACAAAACAAATGGACTTTAACGGACAAACAAAACCCAAAACACCTGCGAGACCAAAAATGAAAACGTTCACCAGAATCCTTTGAATTTAGAGCCCTGAATTAATCTGCTTTCTCCGACGAGATGACTTGTGAGGCTTTTTAGAAAATAGAACGGAGGAAATGAAATCTGCCTGCAACTTCAGGTTGTTACCACTGGTTAGGAAGTTTGTAAGTATTCTGCAGAAATTTCTGGAATTTATTCTCCAGCTTCCCGGATGTCAAGAAACAGCAGTGGTGGTAGCACGTCTCGTTTTGACTTCCTGCTATGTGAATAACAGTTTTAGGGATCCTTTCTTGGTTTTCCGGTATCCAGAGTCTGCGAGGGGTCCCCTGTGGGAGGGGGGTCTGCTGCATGGGAGGGGTGTGTCTATTGCTCCAACTCCTACCAGCATGGCCAGTAGTAGTATCAGTCCTGTAGTGACCCAGAGGCCATCCATAAGGTTCAGCCTAGAACACGCTGCTTCTTCCTCTAATGAGCACATCAGCTTCCAGTGCCTTAGGTAAATGCCTTCATGCTTAAAATACCCTTAAAATATCTTAAAATACTTAAATTGCTATCTTTTAAAATTAAACATTGACTAGTACCAGAGTTCATGCAACCTTATTGTTATTTATGAATAAAGGGGCAGTGGCTCTCTTCCTCTCCCTCTCCTTTTCCTTCCTTCCCCTTTCTCTCTTTCCTCCCATTTTTTTTTTTTGTTGTTGGAGAAGAGTGACAAATATGAAAAGGAGAGGGGAAACTATCTAGAACCTTATGGTGTTGGGCTGGAGTTGGAGATATTGATGTGAAATCATAGTTTTTAGTAGTTATAGATAGATAGATGATAGATAGGTGATAGATAAACAAATATGAAAGTGTGTGTGTGTGTGTGTGTGTGTGTCTTCTCTAGCTCTATTCACATAATCTGGGAGCAATGACATCCCAGTAGCAATATATATCTAGTGTCCAGATCCTGGTAACTGAATGCTGTTACCACTTAACAGAGTCCTTGAAAAAGCCTCAAAGATAGGATAGAGAAAATACAAGTAGGCAGAACATTGCCCTGTGCCAGAATGGAAGAATATGTCTGATGTATGAGGGGAACAAAAACCAGGCTGAAGGGGCTTCCACTGTCCAAATCTGAGACAATTTGAACATTAAAATAAATAATGATTGTAATGGACTATAAGCCACTGAATAGACTAGAAATCCCTGAGTCCATGCTGATATCCATAAGCAAGGAGTAAGTAGCAAGTTTGATGAGGAATGAATATTTATCAAGTCTCAAAGCACCTCTCCATAAAGTACTTCTTAAATACAAAGGAACAGAAGATTAACTTCACAATGGAGAAGCTGGTAGACTCTACCTTAATCAACTGATCAAAGTTAACAGCACCAGTGATGGAGGAATTTGAAACCGTGTGCCAACTTAAGGATGCAGTGGAAAGAACACAGTGTCACTTCAGTGGCCTTCATGCCAAAGATGCTGAATCAGAATCTAATCATGGCAAATTATCAGATACCCCCAAATTGAAGGACAGTCTACAAAACAACTGATCTGTAATTTAAATGTCCAGGTTATGAAAGATTAAAAAACTTTTTCGAGTTAAAGGACACTAAACATACATAGTAACTAAATGCAACTCATTTTTTCACCCCATATTATTTTACTATAAAGGGCATTATTGTGACAATGGGTGAGACTTGAAATGGGCCTGATAATTAAATGGTAGCAGTGTGTCAACATTACTTTCCAAGTTTTGGTTGTTGTTTTGGGTTATAGAACAGAAGGTCCTTGCTTGCAAGAATTACACATGGGTGTCTTCGGGAGTGATGGGTCATTGTGTTAACAAGTTATTCTTCAATGATTCAGAAAAAACATTCCTGTACTGTTTTTGCAATTTTTCTGTGCATTTGAGATTCTCTCTCTCTTTCTCTCTCTCTCTCTCTCACACACACACACACACACACACACAAACACACACACACACACACACACACACACACACACACACACACACGGCCCTGTTTAGAGTATTATGATTTGGGCTCACAAAGAAGGAAAACGCTGAGGAAGACACAGAGGCAGAAACCTAAAAGAAGAATTTCCTCATCCCTTGTGTAGTGGCAGATAGAGTGGCCAAAAGCCAACATGAAATCCCCATTCAGGGAAGTTCCTTTATGAGGTCTATGAAAGAGTAGAACAGCACAGAACTAAATAATGGGGGGGAGAGGGGCAGGGTTTACAGCTGGTGAAGCTGACTCCGATGGAGTTGTCAGTGGGGACTTCGATCGTTAAACCAATGTCCTGTCATCATCACTCATTGCATCTTCATGTTTCTGAGAACAGCCTCCTCAATCCTGTCACCTTGGGGTGTTCTATGAGAAACACAGACCCACAGCAACCACTTACAGTCTTGGCACATGTCAGACAATCCGGTGTCTGGTGTTTAACATCTGATGAAAGCAAGCCCCTGTCATTCATAATTGCTCCCATCTTTTCCTTGCTCGTGACCTGCATGAGCAAAGAAAGGATGACTTTTTCACCTTGTTCTAGTTGATTTTTTCCTCATCCCCATGGCTCTCCATCTTTACCTCCTTTCCTGCCCTTGGTGTGTTTCTGTTCCTTATTGCTCTAGTTGTGATCCTGGTTCTCCATCAGGTGCTGAACAAAGAGATTGACCTTCCTGATGGAGTGACCCTTCCTGGTGAGGGAAATTGGAGCAAGAGGCCTGCTGCAAGAGGTGCATAAGATCATAAAACCCAATTCCATCATTTCACAGAGAGGAGACTGGAGTCTATAGGGCCTGTGCGATATGTCAGTGTAATAGGACAGAGTCACGAACAAAGCCTAGGTGTTCTGTCTCTAGGTTTAATGTATCTACCATAGGATGTGTTGGAGCAGAGATACTGGTGGCAGAATTGAAAACAATACAAGTGGGAAAATAGAAAAGGACATTTACAGAAGGCATAGAATTCAAATCCAAAGCTTATCAATTTGATCCAGAAAGGAAGAAATCATTAAAGAGGGGTGATGTATTTGAGGTGCATGATTTGGGTGTTGGTTTAAGATAGGGTTTCCCAACAGCAGAGCTATTGTTATTTTGGGCCAGATAATTGTTGTGGGGACTTCCTTGTGCATTGTAGGATGTTTAGCATCACCCCTGGCGTCTATCCACTAGATGCAGTTGCACGTCCCTGCTTGTGACAATAAAAAATGCCTCCAACATTGCCAAATGTCCCTTAGGGTACAGAATCACTCTTGTGAGAGCCATTGGTTTGAATTGGAAGGAACCAACATGCACTGAGGCAAGCAACTCAGGCAAGAGATTATGAAAGTTTAGAGTCACCGAGGCAGTGCAGCCCTTGGCTAAATTCTCAGACTTTGGAAGCCACTGCCTGCCTTAAATTATGACCAAGCCACTTGCCAGCTGATGGCTTCCCATGGGTTCCCTAAAATAGGGATAGTATTAACATCTATCTTTTAGGGTTGTTGCAAAATAATATCTAAAGAACACTGATAGCAAGGCTGGGCAAACAGGAAGATGATTAATATGTAAAGAGAAATGGAGGGAAAATGAGCAAGCCTTGGTGAGTGAGCATGTGGCAGATGAGGCAAGCTGCATAGTGATGTTGAGGTTACATACCTCTAGGACATTCCATCAGGTGCTGTAAACAAAACATCTAGACCTTTCTAGGTAGTCCATTGACTATTATGTTTTCTCAGTAACAACTTGGTAATTGGTGAATAAATATGACTTGTGGACACTTTAGAGAGTTTTCACTAAAAACAGACAAGTTAGCTTTTACTGAATGTTATACAGAGATGTGCGAATCAAAGAAAATAAATCAAGTGAGATGGCTTATCTTTGTTTTAAATGTGAAAATAGGTATGGATGTGCATGTTTATTTAGAATGATAAAAGAAATAACAGTAAATGCTTGGAGCTCAGCATCTCTCCTTCTGTGATCTCTTTAGGCAACTTGCCAGAAATACTCACACAGAAATGGTTCCTAAGCACAACCTGCCTTCTTCTTGGCACCTGGAACACTCTACAACTGCCAGCATTCACAGGGATCCATGCAAGTGAGGGATCTTGAAGCTCCAACTTTGTTAACTCCATGCCGCATCCACCACTTATCACACTATGTGCAAATCCCAGGTGACTGTGCAATAATGCTATTTCAGCACCCTGTGCCATTGCTCCTGGGTCTTCTGGAACTATTTTGTGAGAATGAGAAATCCCCTGGTGATACCCAAAGCTTGACTAAGTTCCAGTTGCCTGTAACATCCAAATGGTGTGCATGAAGACACTCCAGCCATGGATATGTGAATGGGTTTCACTTGGCTGCTGGTTGATTTCCACATTTGTATTGTTTGCTCTGCCAGAGGTATACATTTATTTTATTTTCTCAGCCTGAAAATGTATGACTCTTCCACCAAGAGACCTCTCTTCCTCTCACAACATTCTTTTAAATAATACTGGTGATAATCTACTGCATTTGTATAATACATTATACTTTTCAATGCAGTTTAATATACATTAATCTACTATGATTTTTGCCTCAGAAGTGGCTCTTGGCCCAGTATAGAATTTCCTATTTTATTCTGAAAACTTTGTTATCCTTCTGCAGTTTGCTTTTTAAACAATGTTATATGTTGTTCGGCTCACAAGGTTCAATCTTAATTAAACAAAGTTCAGGACACAAGCAGAAATGACCAGCAGTAGGGGCAGATTACTAACACTCTATGGAACATTCATTCTAAATTTAGACAACACCCTTCAAGTCCTCCAAATTGAATCACAACCTTATAATTACTATTTCCTGTCTTCCCTCTCTGTGTGAAATTGTCAGTCCCAGGGGCACCACACAGTATTTTCAGGTATTTGTTCTTTACAAACTGTGTGCCGCCATAGGTGAACTGAGACTAGCAAGGCAGTGCTTTCCATTTTTCCTGAAGATACAATTAAAAAATAACATCTAAATGATAACTGTACATTTTCAGATAAATATATTGATCTTCCCCTAAAAGTTTCTGGTCTAAAAAATCTTACCTTTAAAGCTAAAATGTTTTGTTGTTTGTTAATCCAGTCAAATTCTATGACAGCAGTATATCAAAAGGTGAGCATACCCATATGTATAGAGGAAGAATTTTTAAAGCATCATCTAGTATTATAGTTGATTCATATGACAGGCAGTTTTCAACTTGCTTGACAGCAATATATAAATATGCATAAGGAAATAATACTGGATTAAAATTTATTAATGACTGGAAATTTTTTCTAGGTTTTTCTCCAACCATATTTAAATACACAGAAGGAAAAAAAACTCAGTTTCAAAATAGTTGAGGTTCAATGTCATGTGCCAGCAATTCCATGTGTCAAACATCTAATGGATATGGGGGCAGAGGAAGGTAAAGGGGGGTGAAGGAGAGAGGAAAAGACATCAACCGTCTAAAAATAGACGATGTTGCTTACGGCTGGTGTGCACTTACTCATGTGTGACCATAATGAAAGTGCGTTTCATAACTGTCTTCAGTGGGATAATTAAGTGCTCAGATGCACCCATCCAAAATTGCAAATTGAAGGTGTGTTTGATAATTGGCTTTAATAATAATGTTGCATAAAAGTGGCTAAGAGAAGAATTTGGATACTGTGGTTTTCTTCCTGTGAAAACTGCATTTTGGATGAACTAAAGCAGCTAAAACTGTGATGTATCTAGGGCTCTAGCAAAAGCCAAAAGCTGACTCAATCCATATGTAGCTAAATGATCTAATTCCTGATCAATAGCAAGGGACTCAAAACTGTAATTAAATGAGCCACATACCCGCATCTCATACTTGAAAAGGTTTAAGGTCATTTGGGGTGGACAGCCATCTCTGTACCTGGTATGTCTTCAACTATCTATGCATCAAAATCCTATGTTTGTCTTTCCTGGCCATTTGGTATCTGAGAGCATGGCAGTGCCTCCCAGAATTATACACATCTCTAGCCCACTATCAGCTTGGTGCTTATCACCTGTTGAGCAATGGCTTGGTGCTTGTTTCTTGATGTGCCTGTAGATTGGCAGTGCTTATCATTACTGGGAGGCTTGGGGGAAATGCAGAGTCTTGAGCTCCACCCCATATCTCCTGAATCAGAATGGGTATTTTAACAAGATTCCCAGGTGACTCAAAAGTGCCTTAATATCTGAACCACTGCTTTGCATGGTCTGTCACACCTTTCTTTGAGATCCATCTTAAAAAAAAAAAATCTGTGTCACTGCAGAAGCCTCCACACTCATTCTCTCACCAACATCCTCATCCCATCTCAAAAACATCTTCATACAGTCGCCAAGTGCATTTTTAAGGCACAATTCGGTTGGTATGATATGTGCACTTATAATCTCCCAAAGATTCCCTGCGGCCTTCAGGATTAAGTTCTGACTTAGTTTTTGCTGGTCTACTCCCCAACTACAATGCCAGATGCATTTCTTAACATTTTTATGTGATGTGAGAGTGACTTAGGCAGGGACAGGTGTGGTAACTCTAAATTAGATGGTCCAAGGACTTTTCAGGGGGAGATGACAGTGGAACAGAGCCCGAGTGACAGGAACCTGCTATGCTAAGAACATGACTTCCTGACTTTGCATAATCCATTGCCTAGACCTGGAAGAATGTGGTCACCTTGTTTGGCTCCCTGCCTTAATTTTATATTCATTCTCCTAGATTCCACTGAAATGTCATCTCTTCTTGGGGAGTCTTTTCTAGTAGCCCAAGTTCACTTCTAAGTTAGTCTCCTTGCTTTGGACTACATGGCCCCATATGTCAGGTCATGGTAATGTGTAGGTTTGAGTCTCTAGAAACAAACACTGACACAGAGTTTAGGGTACAAGATATTCATTCAGGATTAATATTTGTGAATAGAAGAGAGAGGAAGCAGGACTGGATAGTAGAAGACATCAAGCTGCAATGTGAATCTGATAAAGCCTTGGACAAACAGCAGGGAGCTCTAGAGAGGATATTGCTCATTAGCGTGTACAGGATTGGCCAAAATAGCTGGAACTTAGTAACCCCAACTGACTTAATCATAGGATACCGTTGCCCTGGGAATGGTGTGACTGTAGGCAATGTAGCTCTCTGCATCTGATACAGACCATGAAGGAGCTGACATCTGGAAGCTGTTTAAGACTCCATTGCCAGCAGCTTACCACCAAATTTTTAAATCTATGTTGTACAACTTTGTGTCTATTTAGGCACTCATAAAAAATGTGTGCACATTCTTCACTGGAAGTATACATACAGGTAAATATTACAGAGAATCATGATTACACTTATAACTTTTAGTTGTTCCATAATCATAGCTAAATAAAAAACGATGACTGTAATAGTGATTATGCACAATACGTACCTATTTAAAATAAATACCATGTATATCAATATTTAAAGTTTTTAATGTAACAAATAAACTTGCTTTTAGCTTGTTAATTAATCTAGTTTGGAAGATGAGAACACTACTCACAGGGGTTAACATAGATCTAAACTGTTTCTATGTTTTGTTTTCATAACAGTCATAGAAAAATCAACCTTATAGAAGCAGGTTGATGGAAATGGAAGATGATTTTAAAGCAATTTCCATAAGCTTAAGATATTAGCTTTTATTCAATGTAAAGTGATCATGTCTTTTCAAACTTTATCTTCAGTAAGATTCAGTAGCCAGCTGCAAAAATTTAACCTGTAAAGTTATAATTAAATTTATTTATTTATTTATTTATTTGTTGAGTTGGAGTCTCACTCCGTCGCCCAGACTGGAGTGCAGTGGCCGCTCCCGGCCACCGAAGCCTCGCCTGCTGGGCTCCGGTGATCCTTCTACTTCAGCCTTCCGAGTAGCTGGAATTACAGGTGTGCGCTACCACGCCCGGCTAATTTTGATTTATTGTAGAAATGAGGTCTCGCTGCCCAGGCGGGTCTCGAACCCATGGGCTCAGGCAATCCACTCACCTCAGCCTCCCAAAGGCGCGGGATTACAGGCTGAGCCACCGAGCCCGGCTATAATTAAATTTAAATCTTCTTTTGTTGATCGAATGAACTCTGGATTTTATATGTTTTAGGGTTATAGTAACAAGTTAACTGTAAACTAACACATGTTGTAACACAGTCCTGCTATATATGATGTACAGCATATGTGACTCACGGACACAGTGTAGCAACACCCACACTGTCTCTATCCTATGCAGTAAGGCAGGTCGACTCATCATGCCTTTAGATGGTGGGGCAATATCAAATTGCTATGAAAGTCTCTGAACATTTACTCTTAATTTCTGTACTTTTCTTATC
The DNA here is from genome assembly GCF_000164805.1 of Carlito syrichta. Classification (NCBI taxonomy): domain Eukaryota; kingdom Metazoa; phylum Chordata; class Mammalia; order Primates; family Tarsiidae; genus Carlito; species Carlito syrichta. Next base: position 1,026,015 of record NW_007249756.1, on the reverse strand, counting down.
ACAGAGCGGCAAAATTTTTTTCACTAACTGGTCTAAGGACACAATTTGAGAAGCCCTGATTTGTGTAATGGAAGAAATACGGGCTGAAAAGTTATGTAGATTTGGGACCATGCAAAATTTTATGCAAACTGAAGACTTGGAAAAGCAGATAGTCTCAATCAGCAAAGAGAAGAGAGAGAGAGAGAGAAAAAAAATCAAAGCCCATGGGGTGCAATCAGAGTCAATGAAACAGCGTCTGAAAGAGATTGCTGTCAATGAAACTGCCTGTGTGGCTTAACCAGTTAGAGTATAGTTTTGTTTTGTACAACAAAATGATCCCCTGCTAGGTTATTAGATGACATTAATATACCCCATTAAGAAGGTGGTTTGGGCCAGGCATGTGGCTCATGCCTGTAATCCTAGCACCTTTGGAAGTGGAGGCAAGAGTATTGTCTGAGCCCAGGAGTTCAAGATCAGTCGGGCAACTTGGTGAGACCTTGTTTCTACAATAAGTAAAAAAATTAGCCAGGTGTGGTGGTGCATGCCTGTAGTTTTAGCTACTTGGAAGGCTGAGGTGGAAGGATCGTCTGAGTCCAGCAGGTTGAGGCTGCAGTGGCCCTGAGCATGCCACTGCACTCCAGCCTGAGAGACAGAGTGAGACTCCGACTCAATTGAAGAAGAGGAGGAGGAGGAAGAAGAAGAAGAAGAAGGTGATTTGGAGTGAGTTTCTAAGCCTTTCTACCCAAAGTTGGTTGCCCATGTCCAACTACAAGCAATCTGGATGTGTACTGTCACTAGAAAACAAGAGTCAAAATACGTTAGCTTGGAAATTTACTCAGGTCTGTTTCTTTTTTATAACACTACCAGAGGACTTTGATGTTCTAAGCCTTAGTGTATACTTGTGTATGGGAATGTCTTGATTCATTCTGAAAGTTTTGGAGAGAGAAGCAAGAAGCTGTAAGGTTGACAAGAGGGTGGAAGGCCAATTGTCATCTTAAATTCATGTTACAAGGCTTGTGAGTGCTGGTCGTGTATTGTATAGGAAAGGGACTTCGATGTCAGCAGCTCAGGCTAAGCCTGATGTCATTGACTAATGAGCATGACCAATGGTTGCCACAAAAAAAAGATGCTGACAATGTGACTGTTGGTACTTGCTGGGTTTTTCTCAAGGAAAGATGAGATGCATACACCTGAAATTGCCTGGATTGGGAAAACTGGGCTATTCTTTGGCACTTGTATCCTATTTCTACAAGCAATTTTTATAGACCTTTTGTTGTTTGTTCTCTGAGATAACTCTATTTACCTTGCCTTTGCATATGTGGGTGTTTGGTGTTTGCTGATGAGCATTTAAGATGATGTTTATATATTCTGGTTTTGCACAGATGTGCCGAGGGATTTAAAACATCAAGATTTCATTATGCCTCTCTTAATGACTAGATATTTATTGACTAGATTAATTAACACATTTATGTATTCTTAGCCACAAATATCTCCACTGTCAATGATTTAGTAATTTCATGGGAGATATTGGAGTCATTCATTAGGGTATATTGTCACTCTCCTAGAAAACAAAAATAATTCTAAACAATTATCCCTGGAAAACCACCTTAAATTAAAACACATACATAAAAATAGTTAGGGGGAAATCATGAATAGCTAATTTCTGTGAAACTCCTAAAATCTCAGCAGTATGCATGGAGGGTGATGATACTGGCTAGCTCAAAGCTCTCATTTCTGACAATAACAGAACATGCCAATAAATGTGTACTTTTAGGAGGTGAAAAGAAAACAGAAACCATTAGGACCATAATTATGGGCATCAGCAAAGAGAATCCATCTGGATTTAAACAACAGACTCCAACTCATATCCTAGTTTTATTCCCACATGAATTCATTATACATCAAATAGAGTTTCCACGTCTAGTTAAACTCTCAAACCTTTCACTTGAGGAGCAGAAGCCCTTATCATTTCTGACCTATTGACTGACAGATATCCACCCCAGACCGACCATAGTTCATTAAAAATAATATGTATGTTTTTCTTTATGTCATCATTTTTATTGAACCCCAAATGTTCATTGCTTGTTCTGAGGCCAGGAGGTTAGGTTGATGATATTGCAGAATTTATCTAACTTTTTTGAAAGTTATTCTCCATGACCTCAGGTTTGACTCTTTGAGATGAACCTCAGGCCTGGGTATTTTTAGCACATTCTGCTTTTGAGAAGCAGGCCTGCTAAAACTGTGGATTCCAAAACATCACACACTCAATTTGCTTACCACACCCTCCTCCACCCTGACTTTGCTTGTTGCCAATAGGCAGGTTTTAATGTGTCAGTTCACAAAACTCTCAGGAACCTGCCATCACTTTTCATTTCTGATACTGTGAAGTTAGTGGATGTGCTCAGCATTGGATGCGAGCTTTACATAAATTGGCATGATACATATGGGCAAACTGTCTAAGCACTTTAGGGAATTAAAAATGTATGGTTCTGTGCCTCAGATGTACCTTACCCAAGGGCTTCCATTTTCCTGACTCTATCCAAGATCACAGACTTGAGCCTTTCTCCATCTGCCTCTCTTGGAACTTAGATTGGAGCTTGGAAATGATGACATAGCATCCAAGAAAAAGGTGGTTTCTGCTCAAAGACGTACTAAGCATTTTTTAAACCTCATTATGTAAATTATTATCCTAATACACAAATTCTTCTCTTGTTCAACAGAGCCCTCAGAAATTAGATGGCCTACTACAAACTCAGAATATTAAAAAGATTTCTTTTATCCATCTACTCATTAACAAGCATTTTGGAGTTCCTACTATGTTTCTGAGGTACAAAGGTCTAGCTAAGGCCATTTCAGAGATTCAGGTCCAAGGAATATTATATTGTATTTTCTTCCAATTGTACCCTCTTCTCCCAAGTATTTTTCTGTAGGCAATAGTAGGCTAAAATTAACTTCTAGCCTGAAGTGCAAAAAGAGCAGCATAAAGACAACGTACAGACTGCGGAGCAAGTGTGAAAATGGGAGAGGACTGACTGATCTGTAGTGCTCAACATGTGGCATTGGAGTTTAGGGGGAATAAAGGAAGGGAGGTTCCAGAATAACCCATAAAACCCAAGAGTGTTTAGTATCAACAGTGGGGACACCATCTCTTCCCTTACCTGCTTAATTTCCAAGTCACTGCTGGGTACTCAGCAGGGCTCTCCCAGAGAAGGGGAGAAGCAGGGAAAGGTCCACAGAGAATGTGTGTGCAACTTCAATTGGTCCTGAAGGCAAGCACAGTTCTTCTTAGTGGAAACTAGAGAGGCCGTTTTTGTCAAGGGAGCCCACAACACACAGCTCTCACCAGGGTTAGACTGGAGACCAGAGTCAGGTTGGCATTGGCCACAAGAGAGGGCTTGGTTGGTAGTGCTGACCAGTCTTGTTTCCTCTGCCTCTGGGTCCCCATTTTCTCATAGATAGACCACTGAATCCCCTCACATCTCGTCTCTATCTTGGTCTGTTATTTGGCAGTCTTAATGCAGACTGTAAGTATGTCCACAGCCTCTTTCTCCACCAGGGTTGCACACCCAGACTTGCATCATCATCATGCACCTGGAATCAAATGGCCCACCCACCTCTGCAGGACTCTCAACATTGCCTTTTATCCGCTAATCAGATCAAGATTGATTGGTCCGCCTAGAGTGATGCTTTAATTTGGATTTATCCAAGTGACAGTTGCTTCCTGCCCAGCTTCCTGCTCATATGAGACTAGAATCTTGCGATTGCCCAGTCCCTTGACTCAGGAATGTATGATTCTATCTTAGCTTTGATGATCTTTCCTCTTCTCTGGAGTGGGAATTTGTACCCCTGACCCCAGCCCAGTTACTGGGCTCCAACTTCCCACAGAGGGAGTTTTCAAGACAATTATCTGTCATCCCAGTACTTTGCTTTCTGGATTTCAGGTCAATGTCTCTTGCTGAGTTGATTGGAAGCCCCAGTTGGAAGACAACTGTTATTTGAATCATGATTGAGATTGGTGCTGTTTTAAATACCATTTAAAAGAGTTTGGCACTGTTTATTATCTGTTACACCTAGTTCAGGAGTCAGCCTTTACATCCCCGTCATGTTCCTACCCCTAATTCTGCCCTAGTGAGAGGCTGGAGAACCACCATGCATTGTATTTAAGTGCATGCAATTTAACCAAATATCAAGACATGCTGTGTACATAGGGACCAGGCTGAGGGACAATCTCAACTGCTTACCTGTGGTATTAAAATTTTATTTTCTTTGTAATAATAATAATAAACAGTAGCAATAGCATTAATTCTGGCATAATGCAATGTTTAAGTTATATACTTAAGTGGGCTTCACAACAACTCTGTGGTATGTACTGCTATAGTCTCTGTTTTACAAAGTGGAAAACCAAGTCACAGAGAGGGTAACTGACTTGCTCAAGGTAACATAGCCAGTGAGCAGTATGGCTGAGATTTGAACCCAGGCATCTTGACCCCTGAGTCCACATTCTTCTCCATCACACTCTGCTGCCTTTCTGAAGCAAGAGGCCACTTCAGGTTTACAGTCTAATCAGTGGTAAACTTTGAGGGTACGTTTGGAACTGCTTACATAAAATATTTCTGTTTCAATATAATTATGCTAACTGAAGCTAATTGAGACTTGCACCCAGTCACCACACACACACACTACACACACATACACACACACACACACACACACACACATATACACACACAATCTGGCATGGACAAGTAGTTACCTCTCAGTATCTAAATGATCAATTTAGGCAAGAGTTTTGGAGTGAAAATCAAACGCCATAAAATATATAAAGGAATTCCACAATACCTCGTATATTATAAACATTTGATAATATGATTTTATTTATGTTTATTATGATTATTAACAATACATCACATGTCAGTATTATGAATTAATATGCAGTCTCCTCATACTACTATCCTAGATACAATCACTCACTATCAAAAGGTATGGGAGAAATACAAAATTCTCCCTCTATCTCCTTAGTTGTTTGCTTTTGGACATCTCCTTAAAATGTCCGTGCATCACAATTTCTCCACATGTAAAATAGATGCTTAAAATTTTGTCTTTTGACATCACAATAATGTTGAAAGGTAAAATAAAATAATTTGCAAATTAAAACCCTGTGAAATAGACTGTTTTTTTTGTTTTTTGTTTTTTTTTTTGAGTTGGAGTCTCACTCTGTCACCCAGACTGGAGTGCAGTGGCCGCTCCCGGCCACCGCAGCCTCGACCTGCTGGGCTCCGGCGATCCTTCTGCCTCAGCCTTCCGAGTAGCCGGAATTACAGGCATGTGCTACCACACCCGGCTGATTTTTTTTTTTTAATTTATTGTAGAGATGAGGTCTCGCAGCCCAGGCGGGTCTCGAACCCGCGGGCTCAGGCAATCCACTCACCTCAGCCTCCCAAAGGCGCGGGATTACAGGCTGAGCCACCGAGCCCGGCGAAATAGACTGTTTTAATGAAATACTAGGCGAGCTCTTTAAAATCAGATGATATTTTATATTCTTATCTCTAGGCACTCCCTAGAAATATACCATTTTGAAGCAGATTTTATTAACAAGAAATAGCATGTCCAAAAAGGTCATAAAATTATTCTCAAGCATATAAGAATGGAAACCTCTCTCTCTCTCTCTCTCTCTCTCTCTCTCTCTCTCTCTGTCTCTCAACTATACATCTATCCAGGACCAGCTTCATGAGTGTGATTTGTGCAGTCACATAGGTTCCCATACTTACAGGGTCCCTGGCTATTGCTTTAAACTTTTTAATAATTTATAAACAAGAGCCCCACATTTTCATTTTGTACTCAGACCCGCAAAACATGTAGCTTTGATTCACAGCTATCTATCTATCTATCTATCTATCTATCTATCTATCTATCTATCTATCACCTATCTATCTATCATCTCTAGAAGCCTATCTCAGGTTTGTAATGAGACCTGCTGTACAATGTAGGATTGATTTACTTGAGAAGCAGCTTCTCCTCAGGGTAGAGTAACTGCCTTCAAGGGTCTTAAGATAAACATGTAACAAGAGAACTAACACATTCCCAATAATGATTATATTATTTCCTATTACAAAATTTAGACACATATCCTGACAAAATGATTTAGTAAAACATTAAGTGAGATTTGTTTAGGGAAGCAAAGAAGACAAGTGTCAGAAACACTTGCTTCAGTCCAGGAGGAGGGTCTTACACTGATAATGCCCTCATTTCTGCAACCCGGTTGCTCAGTGTCTCCCATGATCAGCTGTGCATGCTGGGACCTAGATGATGAAAATGGATGGCCTTTGTCATGGGCAGGGTCTGTACACCATCTTCCAGCAGGCTTCTACCTCAAATGTGGAGCTGCTCCTGTTTCATTGCCAGTCATTTGTAAAAACAGCTTTATTGCAATATAATTCACATGCCATAAAATTCACCTTTTTAAAGTGTAAAATTCAGTGGGTTTTTACTATATTCACAGAGTTGTGCCACCATCACCACATTCAATTTTAATGTAATTTTTTAATATCCCCAAAAGAAGACACATAGCAGTTCACAGTCCTTCTCCCGTTCTTCCTCCCCGCCTCATCCCCAGTCCCTGGCAACCACTAGTCTACTTCTGTCTCTATGGATTTGCCTATTCTGCAGATTCCATATAAATGGAATCACACAATATTTTCCTCTAGTGTCTGCTTATTTCACTTAGCATAATGTTTTCAAGGTTCGTTTGTGTTGTAACACGCACTCATATTTCATTCCATGCTATCGCCAAATAACATTTCATTATATGGACACACTTTGCCATGGTTTGAATGTGTTCCCCAAAAAGTATGTGTTGGAAACTTAATCCCTGATGCAACAGCATTGGGAAGTGGGGCCTACTGAGAGCTGATTAGGCTATGAGGGTTCTGCCCTCATGAATGGATTGATGACATTATAACATTATCATGGGAGTGGGTTCCTTATAAAAGGACAAGTTCCCCTCCCCTCACTTGCCCTCTTGCCTTCCACCATGGGATGATGCAACAAGAAGGTCCTTACCAGATGCTGGCTCCCTGATCTTGTACTTCTCAGCCTTCAGTACCATGAGACAACACATTTCTGTTTATAACAAATCACAGTGTCGAATATTCTGTTATAGCAGCACAAAATGAATGAATACATATCATATTTAATTTATCCATTCATCAGTTGGTGGACATTTGGATTGTTTCCATGTTAAGATTATTAAGAATAATGCTGCTAAAAATATTCAAGTACAAGATTTTGTGTGAAGATATGTTTTCATTTTGGAGGGGCATATACCTAGGAGTGAAATTTCCAGGTTAAATGATAAGTCAGTCATTTTTCTACATAGCTACACAAAAAAGACCCTGCTATTAGTATCACTAAACCCAAACTAAAATTTGAATGTGAAAATCCCAAGTCTTCAAATTAGACAGCAGTGAAATCTGTCATACTCAGATCCAAAATTTGGAGTCAGATTTGCTGGAACAGCCATGGCATAAATGGTTTTATAATTAAGTAAACAAAACCCAGAAAAGGTAACATCTCTCTGCCCTCTAGCACAGTTAGAGAAGATAATCCAGGATTTTTCTTTACTTCTGCCAAAAATTGCATTTGGCATCTGTTCAAAATCATACTATCTCCTGAGGCATTTTGGGAGGTCTGGCCTGAGAGATACTTGTAGAAAAATATGCTTAAAATTAACTGGATCCCCGTTTGTGTGCCTAGGACACAGATTTAGGAGGGAGCAACTTCAGAAGGGGAGATTCATCTGAGGTCAGAGGTTATTAAAAAATGAAGCAGTTTTTTAGATTTTAAAGACCACACAACTGACCTGGACATCCTGGTAAAATGCATATTCTGATTTAGTAGGTCTCAGGAGGAGGCTTAAAGTCTGCATTTCTAACAAGTTCCCGGGTGATACCAATGCTGCTTGCCCCTTCACTCACACTTTGAATGGCAAGGCTCTGTGGGACCTCGTGGTGTTGTAGAAGGGGCTAAGTGATACAGCTTACTGAGGTCTGAGCAGTTCATGGACCACAGTTTGCTGCCCAAAACTTGACTCCTATGTTGGTTTTCTAGGCAAAAATAAAGCTTATAAGGGCCAAATATCCCCCACCTAGTAAACCAGTGGATGAGAGGAGAAGACATGAGAACCATGAGCCCCAGCTTCTCTTGCAGAACCAACGACTCTCATCTGGTCTTTCAATTCAATTATGCTGAGAAGCTTAATTAAGTGGTGCCTATTTGAAAATTGGGCAGCTTCATGGTACAGTGAAAGACCAGCATCAGACCAGAAATCAGAAATAATTGAAAACAAGATTGAAAAGGGTACTGGACTCTCCTCAAAGACATTAAAAGGGATCTAATTTAAAAGCCACAGGAGAAAGTATTACAATGCTCTTTTCCCAAGCTCTCTCTTGCAACACAACACAATGGCTGGCCGGTAAAATCTTCTTTTGTTCTCTCATATCTCTCAGTCTTGCCCATAGAGATGCTCCCTCTTCCTCCTCTCCTCTCCCTTCCCTCTGGGTCATATTTTAATTGGGTAGACAAAGCAGTATCTCAGACTTTAAAGTGCACGTGTATCCCCTAGGATCTTGTCAAAACAGATTCCAACACAGTAGTGCAGGAGCACCTGAGAATATGCATTTCTAACAAGTATCTAAGTGGTTCCAATGTGAGCCACTCTCTGAAGAGCAATGGAGTAGATTATTTTAGCCTCTCTGCTTCTTTAATTTTCCCTCTGCTTTCTCCTTCTTCAAACAAGTAATAAATACCAATTAAATCAGATAAAGGATTCTTTCTCAGTCTTAGTTTTATCATCTGTATTAATGATGACATAAAGACTTTTCTAAGGGTAGACTGAAAATTAAATTTAATAATAATATGTGAAAGACCTGGCACAGTAGATGCTAAATTAATATTAGTTTATTTTATTCTACCTTCCTAGGTTCCTTCTGGAGTTGTAGGCAAGTTTTTTGGGTTTGGGTTTTTGGTTTTTTTTGAGTAGGAGTCTCATTCTGTTGCCCAGGTTGGAGTGCAGTGGCATGCTTATGGCTACTGCAGCCTTGACCTGCTGGGCTCAGGAGATCCTTCTGCTTCAGCCTTCCAAGTAGCTGGAACGACAGGAGTGTGCCACCATGCCTGACTAATTTTTAAATTTGCTGTAGAGATGAGGGCTTGCCAAGTTGCTCAGGCTGGTCTCGAACCCCTGGACTCAGGCGATCCTCTCGCCTCTGCCCCCCAAAGTACTGGGATTACAGGCATAAACCACTACGCCTGGCTAAGGGCAAGCATTTTCATATAAGTACGGTGGGTTCACAAGCATTAATAATTGATAGTAGCTGATACTCACAAATCAGACTTTACCCTATAAAAAATTACTGTTTATTAAAACTGAAGCATGAGATATATAACAAATCACTGTGCAAAATGTAATCATATTGACTTAGAAATTGCATGAGTTAGGGGTGACTTCCCTTCTGAGCCCAGGTCATCTAAAATGAGATAGAGAGCTCAAAGTAATTAAACTATCAAAGATAAAGTTCTTGTTTGTTTTTTTGAATCAAGGATTCACTCTGTCACTCAGGCTAAAGTGCAGTGGCATGATCACAGCTCACCGCAACCTTGACCTCCAGGACTCAGGTGATCATTCTGCCTCAGCCTCCTGAGTTGCTGGGACTACAGAAGTGTGCCACCATGCCTGGCTGATTTTTTTGTAGAGATGGGGACTTGTTATGTTGCCTAGGCTAGTCTCAAACTCCCGGGCTCAAGCAATCCTCCTGCCTTGACCTCCCAAAGTGCTGGGATTACAGGCGTGAGCCATTGTGCCCTGCAAAGACAAAGTTTAAAAAGTCAGACACTATGTGGCTTCTAGCTCTGTCTGAATGTGAACTCTCTAATTATCTGAATGATTCTAAGACCTTACTGACTTTTTTCTCTCCGTAGTGGGCAGATGACAATTGGTGTGTCCCATTCTGTGGTGGGGTATCTGAAGTCCTGAAGAATTTCTTTTCCAAGGAAGGAACCACTTGCTCTGATCCCTGAATTATGCTTTCTGAAGGCAGAAAACTGTGAGATCTTGGTGACATCCCATCATGATTCTCTAATTTCATCAGGGACACTGAGGAGCAAGATTCTTACATTATCCAACAGAATACAGAAAAGCAAGCTAGTATGACTTCCAAACAAAGAGGGACTTTTAATAAGAAAGTCTCAGACATTACACATTCTCATTCCTCGTTGTACTTTGTCGTCCATCTTCTGGGAAAGAGGCTTACAGATCATGGTGTAACTTACTTAGAACAATAGACAATTGTCACAGTCTATTAATTCCATCTGCTTCTGACGGGAAGGAAAAATGGTTACATGGTGAAGTCAGAGGGGCTCAGGCACAGACAGGGATTTTCCTGAGGGTCTCCCACAACGAACACTGATGTATAATTAGAAGCATGATGTAAACAAGAGAACCAGTGCCAGTCTTATGTCTCTGGGTTATCAGGGTTCCAGTCTCTCCATTAGTGTTTCTGTGATCTGAGCCCACTCTTTGGAGTTAAAAAAAAAAAAAACCCTTTTATTTCAGTGGAGACTGGGCTTGAAGCTGCAGTATGAATATGAATAACAAGCGAGGAGAGAAGACCAATGAGGCACCTTTGCTTTGAATCAGAGTGAGATGATACCATGTGCTCTACAGCTGAAGGTTTCTACCTGATTTCTCCTGCCCATTATCAAGTTATTACTAAACCAGAGGGCAGACAATGCCCCTAAATATTCTTAGGTTCCTTGATGTCTTGATAATGCTTAAATCACTTTTTTTTCTTTCTTACTATTTTTTTAAAAAATAATATAATTTGGGGGCATCATTAGGGGACAGCCTTTTTCTTTGTTAATTATCCCAGGAAGGATCCCTGATGGGAACAAGGATCCTTAGCTTCAACTTAGTGCTTATGTGATCTAAGCTAGGTAGGGTAGACTTTTTAGATTTTTATCCATAAGAGGATAGATCAGTCTGGTGTTTTCCAAAGTGTAATATGTGACACAAGGGTAAGGCAGAAATAGAATTCATTGATTAAATAAATATAGATCATGCTGGATTGGGCTTATTTTCTTTGTTGCAGAACTTCTGAGAGTCCTTAATACACTAAAAATATCCAAAAAGAGGCCAGAGTGTGCTGTTGCCTGAAAAAATTCACAACAGAACGCTTCTACTCTGCTCCCCTCAACTACTTCCACCACCTTGATTTTAGTAGCTTCCCCTTGGACTTGTGAGATATTGAACACATTTTGGGAAATGATGATCTGCATAATATCTGAATTTTAACGAATTAGTTTTAGCCAATAGTTATTTTAACAGGATATTGGATCCTATTATACGTCTCAAGTTGCCAACCTAGAAAACATTTTCAGAAACTTCCCACATGCATGAGCAACTTTTATTTCTTTCAGCTTTTTCATTGACATAACACAAATTTGATGTCAATTATAAAAGCATGAATGAATTCAATACTTTCAAATATTGCAAGTAAAAGTTGTTTGCAATTGAAACTAATTATTCAGGCTCTTGGGACTGCTCCATTAATTAGTTGATCAGGGGAATGTTTATGGTATTTAAACGTTAGCTTCAAATATACTTGATCAAATGTTTTAGGCTGTTTTAAGAACACATTAGATTGATTTTATGGCCAAGCTGATGATTCAAAAACTTCTTTTGAAAGTGGTCTAGGAAAAAAGAATAGTCTTCATACTGGTTGATTCAAAGGACATATATAGGGAATGCAAAAGCTCATTACAAACCATTATCTTAGTGGATTACAGAGGCACAGAAAGGTCCGCCAATGGTAATTTCCAGTGAAAGAAATTATGAGTTATTAATTATCTTTAGAACTTGGGATTCATCCTCAGAGGGAATATCGTTGTCTAGGCAGGAAGAAGACCTAGTCACAAACAGGCCATTACAGTAATCCAAGCAGTGATGACTAACCATCTATTCATTTTAATTTCTTGGGTAATTGGTTTCATCTATTAGCAGTCAGCCACATATTTAAAAGACTTTTCTCCGTAAAAATCTTTCCTCTTGGGTGTGATGGTCAGCTAAGCCAGTAAGTATAGTGGATTTTGCTGGCATCTTATATCAGTGATTTCAGACACTCTGGGGATTGGCTATAAATACTTCCCCAAACAAGATCTGCCCAGTGATTCCTACTATATTTTTACAAAAAATAATCCCAGAATGATATACATTTTGCAATTAGTTTTCTTTTATTACACATCACAGATTTATATCATTTACTTAGCTGAATTCACGATGTCCTCAGAACATTGCAGATATCTGTTTAATATGCCTTTCCAGAATAACTAGAGTAGCTGAGTCTATTTTACAGTTTGCAATAAAAGTGGTCCTTTCTGAGATAAGAGCATGATAATGATTTTTATGTGGCTTTCACATTTCAAACTCAAATTTAGTTGGACTACAAAATATTTACATTTTTTCCAACCAACAAATTGTCTTCTTTGCAGATTGAATGTAAAGAGTTTCGCAACTCCATTTCAGTTTTCAAAAATGTCCAAAATGCATGGTTTTCTTCTTACCACCACCATTGCCATCTAATAACCTACATTTTAGAAAAACAAACCAATGCAATTGTTCATTTACAAGCTGAAGCTAAAATGTACTACCATGTTGTTATAGGAAAGAATGATTTCATTTGTATCATTCTTGAAGGGATAACAAAAATCTGGTCTAAACAGACAATTTTGTAGTTCCCTGCCGCTGGAATTACACTGCATTCCTTTGAAAGGTGTGTGAATTGTGTAAAACTCACTTTATGGACTAAACACATATCTCCTGAGACCACCCTCTACAATTGTAAAATATCATCCAAGGAAGAAAAGGAAGAAGGATTTATTGTGTATAAGATCTGAGAAAGGAAATGAAATGTTTTATTTTGCTCTTGAAGGTTAAAGTTTCATTTTAATTAATTTAACAGGCTTGCACAATTATTTTTGTTTTACAATTTTAAAACAACTAATTATGAAGGATTTCAAAGTCAGAAAGAAATGTAATCATATCTCTATATGAATTATTAAGAGTAAACATATTGAGTTTGTAGTATTTCTTTCGATATGCCTATAATATGATATATATAAATATATGATATATATGATAAGCACTATATTATAGATACACTCAAATACCTTCCCATTTGTCCCCATTATTTCTCTGCAAAGGCAACATTCACCCTGAATTTTATGGGTATCACTGCAATGCATATTTTGAAGTTTTACTACAAATGTGTGTGTATACATACATATATACATATATCCCCAAACAATATCTACTTTTGTTTTCTTTTTTTTTTTTTGAGTTGGAGTCTCACTCCATTGCCTAGGTTGGAGTACTCATGGCCACCCCAACGTCGACCTGCTGGGCTCCAGCGATCCTTCCGCTTCAGCCTTCCAAGTAACCAGAACTAAAGGTGCGAGCTATCACACCCCCCTAATTTTTTAATTTATTATAGAGATGAGGTCTTGCCAAATTGCCTGGACTGGTCTTGAACCCGTGGGCTCAGCCGATCCACTTGCCTCGGCCTCCCAAAGTGCTTGAATTGCAGGCTGAGTCACCGAGCCCGGCCTGTTTTCTTACCTAAATGTTATATCATTCTACATCTTTTTAAAACAACTTTAATGAGATGAAATTTATGTAACATACAATTCATCCATTTAAAGTAAACCACACCATTTTAATGGTTTTTTATTATATTCACAGATAATTAAAAGCATCACCACAATCAGTGTTATAATATTTCAATTACCTTAAAAAGAAACTTTATAGCCTTTAGTTATCATCCCCATTCTTCCATTACCTCCTCCCCCTCCCTTAGTTGTAAACAGCCATGAATTTACTTTCTGTTTCTATAGATTTACCTTTTCTGGAAATTTCACATAAATGGAGTCATAATATGTATTTTCATGTGACTGACTTCTTCCACTAAGTGTATGTTTTTAAGGTTTGTCTGTGCAATGTTCCCTTATATGGAAATACCACAATTTACTTATTCATTTGTCAGCTGATGGACATATGGGTTGTTTACACTTTTGGGCTATTAGGAATATGTTACTATCAACATTTATGTACATGTTGTGTGGACAGATGTTTTCATTTATCTTGGGTATGTACTTAGGACATGGCACTGGTTTTTGAAGCATGTAGATCTAAATCATTATAACTGGTGTATAGTGCTCCATTGTATTAATAAACCTAGTTTAATTCACCTCTTCTCCTGGACAAGTTGGTGGTTTTTTCTTTTCCTCTTTGGTTTTTAGTGCTGTAGCAGTGTCCTTATATGTCCCTCCTCATGAATACATGGAGAGTTTCCAAGGGAAGACTTCCACAGATGAGCACATTCTTAGTCTTTCCAGTAATTGCCAAACTGCTCATCAACATTGCCATAAACTTGTTTCATATTTACAAGACATACACATTCTTATTTTCCACATTTTTCTAAATCTCAGTGTTATCTGATATTTTTGCCAATGTGATATATGTGAAATAGCACTTCATTAGTTTGCTTTAATATGCTTTTCTCTGGTTATTAGTGAAGATAAGCACATTCTCATATGCTTATTGGTCACTCCCATTCTCTGCAGTAAATCGAATTTCATAGTTTTTGTCCATTTTCTATTGGGTTATAGTTTTTCTCTTATTAATTTATAACATCTCTTGTAGACATTAATTTAACGTCTATTAAAAATAGATTGCAAATATCTTCTCCTGGCCTAAAGCATTTTCCCCCAACTTTTAAAAATGATTTTTATCATACATTAAAACTTATCAGTGTTTTCTTTTATAACATAGATTTTGAATCTCATTTTAAAAATTTTTCCTATGACAGTCTTATAGTGTGAGTCTTCTGTATTTTTTTCTGAAATGCTAGGTTTTGCTTTTTTCGCATTTAAGTCTCAAATTCATTTGGAATTGTGTATGTGTGTGTTTTCATAGAAATAATTTAAAATCTAATTTCACCTTTTTCTATAAAGTTATTTATTTAGGTACCAAATTGTCCTAGTATCATATATTAACAAGTTATTCTTTCTTCTGTCTTGAAATGCTACTTTTGTCATATACTAATCAGGTGTGTATGTGTGTGTAAGAGAGAAAGAGAGAGAGAGGGAAGGCAAAGAAGAGAGACATGATTTCTGAACTCTATTCTGTTCGGCTGCTGTGCCATCACATTATTTACTTGAAATTTACAGAGAATTTTTTTATCTGAGAGGGTAAATCCTTCTTCCTTCTCCTACTCTTTCTTTGTCTTCTTCTTCAAAATTTTCTAGGGTGTTTACCATCTTAGCTATTCTATACGTACAGTATTTTGGAATTGCATCACAATTGTTAATGTACATTTGCCAGCTCTATGAAAAAGTCTGCCTGCATTTTTATGGTCATTCTTTTAAATTTATAGATTGATTTGGAGAAAATTGATTAACTTTGAACTTTGTTGTGACAAGCAGACAATCTAAAATTCAAAGAATAACCATTAAAAAATAGAAACATGATATATAACTTCAAAATGAGTACAAAAAAAGCAAATAAAGAAAACACAGTTTAGTAAATTGGCATCTTTACAATCATACACTTTTTAAAAACATGTTAACATGTTACTGTGTTTACTATTTCACTACCAACTTCATTTTACAGACCCTCCAAATTATCATCAGAATGCAGTTAAGGAGGAAAAAAAGGCAAATAAAAAGTATGTGGCAAATTAGAAGAACAAATTTATCAAAGAAACAAAGTCAAATATATCAGTAAAAATAATTGTTGTAAATGAGCTAAATTTACCAGCTAAAGGTTAGAAATGCTCAGACTGGAAATTTAAAAGTCCAGCTATAAATTGTTTATAAATTACCCATTCTACAAGGTAACAAAAATTAAGAGAAAAGGATGATTTTAAGAAATACTCGTCCTGTGATGTCATGAGTACACATCTCATAGATCTTCAGTCACAGGGAGCATAGTTGACCAAGGGTCCCGGCTGCTGTGCTCTGAATTCACATTTCCCATAGGCTGGTTCTAGTTAGTCACTATACATGGCATGGCTCCTTTGGCAGGCCAGTTCTTGGGAGACAGGAGACTCCTATGATAGGTGACTCTGGCTCCAGTTCTCTCTGACGGTCTTGTCAAGCATCTTTCGGGCTACCTTAAAATAGTGGTTCTGCCCAACGTTTCTTCCTTCTACCCAACCTTCTCTCCTTCCTTCCCTTTTCCCTTTCTCTCTCAGGGTGAGACTTGCACTGAGGTCCAATAGCCCTCTCGGTCTCTTCCATTTCCCTCAACAATTCCTGTCAGAAAAACAATTTTATTACATGGTTAATGCCATTTTGGAGGCTTGAAGAGCTCAGACTAACACAATGACTCTGAAAAAGGAAGTTAAAAAAAAAAAAGAACAAAGAGCTTTGCTAATTAATATTAGCAAAAGATTATGAGGACCAAAGGGTTATTAAGAATAAAGAGGAGCATAATTTAATGACAAAAGGGAATATTTACCAGGACTAAATATAACAATTGCTAATTTGTAATCCCAACATAGCATCAAAATATACAAAAGAAAATTGACAGACTTACAAGAAGAAAATGACAAATATTATGTTCATATTGTTTCCTTTTCAAATCTGACTGAGCTTTCATGTAGTGCTTAGTACTTTTCTTGGGTTATGCACATACATACACAGGCACACACACATATTTTTAGTGGTTTTTAACATTTTCACAGTGTATTCCTCCACATTCTTGACTTGTCATTTCAGGTCCTGGGATTCAAATCTTGTTTAATCTGCTGACTCCTGCATGTGGTGACATGGTGGATTGTTTCCTTGTGTGTTTAGGAATTTCACTGTGGGCTTATCTTTAACAGATATCCTGTCCCCATCCTTGGAATCCTGTGACTGGAGCTGTGAGACGTGAGAGGATTTGCATTTGCTTCTGCCAAGTATCTTAGAGGTATGACCAATTTTGAGACCATATTATACTACTTTCTTGGTGTGAGGGGTTCCTGGAAATGAGGTGATGTGCATTGGCCCCCAGGATGCAGGTAGAGTGACTAAGTCTGGTTTGCCTAGAACTGAGGGCGATTTTAGGATTCAGGACTTCCGGACTTAAAACTGTGGTAGTCCTGGGCCTATCAAGATTATTGAACATGTTAAGTGCAGGCCTACTTTTTATTTTATTTTTTAATTTTTTCCTCTTAGGGAAAAATTGTATTCCCACCCAAATCTCAGGTAGAGAGAGACAAGCTTCCATCATCATGCTTCTGACCAAGAGAATATTTTAAGTCTACCCTTCCACTAAGGCTGCGACCATTGGAGGTTCCTAGCTTTATCCAGAGCCTTGGTTTCCACTACCCTCTTACTTGGTTGAAAGACTCTGTCTACTGTCCCTACACATAGTATTAGGATGACCCACCCCAGCCCTACTCTGGCACTCCTGACTCACTAGCTCCTGCACTTTTGACTCTTGTTTTTAGTGTCTTCTGTATTTCAGGCAACTTGAGTGTTTCTCTTCTTACTTGTGAGTTCGTTGTGCATATAAGCATTTTGTTTTGTTATATTTTTGCAGCATTTTTTAAGTCTTTGTAACCGGAGGAGTGTCACATTATCTTCATCTGCCATCTTGCCCAGACCAGAACTCCTCCCACAACAAGTTTTTACCAGCCTCCCTGACCCTGCAGCAACACAGCCTATTAAATCTGAAAAATACAGCAAGTTCTGAACAATTTAAGATGATGGAACACGTGGGTTTGCCAAACAACATACAGTAAGATTTATCATTTCTATAAATTATTTCTGAAGTTATGCTGTGCATTAGAAAATATAATGATTGTTTAGTAAAACATATACTTCTGGATGGCCTTAGTGAGCAAGAAAAAATCATCCAACCAGTTTGGCATGAGATGTATACGCTATGGGATTTATTTATTACAAACCCTGATATTGATCAGTTCTCCAATTCCAGATTTTTGTCTTCCATCTCTGAGATTGGGCTGTAGGTCATTCTGGCTGGGTCCAAACTTGTGCCCCATTCTGAAATGTTGGTTCAAGAAAAGGTGATCACCTAGAGCAGAAGGTCAATGCACTGTCTTTGGACCTTAGTAGTGTAGAAAATTTCCTCTTCCGGGCAAGATCCGCATGCGCTAGTTTAGAATAACTTGGAGGCACCTATCCACAGAGGGTACCCAGAGATACCTAGTTGGGGAAAAAGGAGCATGTTGTTTTTCTAGGAAACTTGAAGGCAAAAATCTTGAAAGCAAGATGATGTCTCTAAAATAATGTCTTTAAAATCCCAAAGAATTAAGACTGAAAAGTAAACCTAGAGAAATAAATACAGTATATGTATTTTTGTTTATAGTCTTGATTATTCTACATATTCATATACAAATCACTCAATACTCTGTACAGGGTTTTCAAGACTCATATTGAATTTAGGCTTAGTTACCTTTCAACTGGTTCTTGTAAGATTTGGAGGCCAGAGGCAGAAAGGATTTAAGATATCTTCTGTCTTCCCGGACAGCCTAGTGGGGGAGGGGTGGTGGAGGTGAGACGAGAGGCTGCAGAATCTGACATCAGGGCTATTTCTAGGAGTCTACCTGAGGCACAAAATTCCATTACCCATTTCAGCAGAACCTTCTAACTCTGCTGGAGGTACTCACTAGCTGATGAGCCGATATTCAGGCTATTGCAGTTTAATTAGTAATAGGGCTCTTGCCTGCCTCAAAAGTACAAAATTCAACATTTTCTTTCCTTTTCTCTTGGGGTGCAAACAGTGTCCAAGATACTTGACACTGCAGGGAGGAAGGAGGAATGTGGAAAATTTGTTTATTTGGCACCTTTACCTCGTAGCAATATTGGAGTCTAAGCAATTGAGGTATTTGTTTTAAAAAGGGTGGAGGATTTTCTACAACTTTTCCTGAGTGAACACAACAATTCTAAGTAGCTGATAACTGCCACATAAGGAATCTGATCTTTCTTTTGTGTTTACTTTTTCATTATTTTCTCTTTAAAATTGGAAACAATTGGTGACCAGGGATCTCAGTCTTCCACCTGTGAAGCTGTCCTGGGCACACTGAGGCTGGTCTTTGGGGCTGGCCCAAATTCCAATGAATTTCAGTGTAACAGGGGAGATGTCTATTTGAGACTGAAGGACTTGCTCAAGAACTTCTTTCCAAGGAGCGCCATGCTCTGAAATTTGATGCCAAAATAGAAAAAGATCCCCAAAGCAACAGATATCTACCCTTCCTTTCTACTCTGTGCAACCAATCCAATAATAGTACAGAAGGCTGACTGCAAGATAGATCTATTATCTCAACTTTACTGCATTTAGTTTTACAAAGAGAAGAAGATGTGTCTTAATTTTGAGATGAGGGATAGGAAAGAAATATCCTAGAGTCCAGCAATATGTTTCAGATTGTGCCTGTGATTATTTGTGATCAGTCAGAAAACCTGGTGCTACCTCATTGTCACTGCTGTCACCTAACTTTTCGCTGGTCACATCTACGAGAGGGCTTCTGAGTCTGAAAACTGCCTGGACCCCGGGAAAGAGCAGGGGGCCTGGGAGAAAGGCTAGTTTCTCACTAGTTTTGATTTTCCTCTATCAATAGCTGGATGAATTCTGATGAGGAAGAAAGTATGAAATGGGTCTCAAACTCTCTCTGCGTTCAGAGTTCTTTTGTGTTGGCATTAATCAACTGCCCTGTGCTTTAGTCACAACTAGCTGGAGTCCAAAAAAATACTTGAGATTTTAGAAATCAAACAAAAAGATAATCACCCAGAAATCAGATTTAAGTCTGCAGTGACTAAAGTAGCTTTGTTAGAGAAATAAAAGTGTTAAGAGGCTTTTTTCTTCTAAGACTACTAAACTGTTGTAGTTGGCACAAACAGGTTTGGGACTGTTTGCATTGAGTCATGTAAAACCCACTTAGCATGTGGAAATAGGCTATATTTACTTTGATTTCAAAGCTCTTGCAATTGCTTAGGAAACAGGGACAATTCTTCACTCTGATTTGGAAGAATTGATGCTTTCCTTGTCAATCGTGATAGCTCAAAATAATACAAACCTACTTTTGGTTGAATCCCAATAGCCACCCCCACATTGGGAAAATGAAAAGTCAGATATAACTTGGAAGCCCACTGCAGGCGAAAATTACAATGCATGTCACACGGCCATTTTACAAAGTGACTTTTTAAAATTAAAAAATAAATAAATAAAATCAGAAAAACCCCACAGAGACACATTAATGCCTCAACCTGGAACAATAAAGCTCTGTTAAAAACACTTGCCATTAGTCACCATCTGCTGTCAGCAATTGGGGGTAATCTTTATGTCCTCTTGACAGCTTTGTCTCATTCCTTGGCCCCTTAATGAAGCAAAGTCTCCACCATGGACAAAACATTTAGGGGTAGGGATCCCTCAGTTAGTTGTACATCTTTCCAGAACTTTGAGTTTTGGTGACCGGCACTCAATACTCTGTACAGGGTTTTCAAGACTCATATTGAATGGAAACAAATTTGCTAATTATATTTCTTTCCTCTCTCATAATGATCTGTTCTGTCAGCATTTTCTGTGCAGAGGTAAGATGGGCTCACTGACCTTGGTACATTTTGAGATTTAGGAAAATAAGAAAACTGCTTTTGTACTCCACTAATAAAAAATGAAGAAAGCTGTAGGCTGCAACAAGAGTCTCTTGCTCAGAATTCCTACAGTACACCCACATTTTTCTCCCATTTGAACTTGTAATTTAGACTATTTAGTAAATATAATTCTCAAATTTTCGTTCACGCCGAAAGTAAACTTGTTTTCTCTTTGTAGTACTGTGGGTTAAGGAATCTTAACACATAAGCAAGATAAATGGAAGAGTTGCTTGATCCCCCACAGTTTGGCAAAGAAATCTTATGCAGATAGAGGTGCAGAGCAAAGAAAAATGCCATTAATATTCTGAGTGCATTGAGCCCACTGTTTTCCGTCCTTCAGATGTAATCTTATTGCATATGAGAAATAGGACTAGAGAAGGGAATGCAGTGTAGGCTGTGTCTGAATGACATACGCGTTTATTCTCTATGGTCTTTTATTCCCTATGGGTGTTTTCCCTACTCGGCTCTCTCTGATGGTTCAGAGCCATAACATGGACTTTGATTTTTCTACGGTAGTCCTTCTCCAATTTTTGGACTTCATGAACTTCTTTGAGACGACGTTCCTGCTTTGTCTGCTGTGAAGCTGCTTGTCACAGTAAAGGAAGCAGGCCAAGGACATAGAGGCATTGTCCTGGGAGCAGGTGGTTGCTTCAGTGGTCTTCAATCCCAAGGGTAGTGCCCTCTGACCCACTCCAATTATGGTTATTGGGGTCATCCCCTGCCACTTCACTTTTGGCTTGTGTCTCCTGTGGTGCATTGGGAGGAAAATAAAATGGGATGGATGGGGGAGATGGAGGAATAGAGAATAAGAAGGGAATACAGAGTGGGCCTAGGTTAGTCCAATAGATGTGTTTTGTTTTTTTTCACCCACACTTGTATTCTCCTTTCTCCTAACTGTGGGCAGTATTTCTTGCTTTAATCTTAAAAAAACCTCACTGTGTTTTTGCCATTTAAACCAGTAATAATAGTGACAACATCACTTTGAATTCACCCAGAGCACTTGAGCTCTACTGGGAAGAAGTTGCTTTAGACACACAAGGTAAATCATCTCCTTTTCTTTTTTTTTCTCTTCTTTCTATTCTAAAAAAATCTTAGATTGGCCATGGACCTCACAAAAAACAAACATTCCACACTCTCTTGGTTGGCAGGTAGTCTGCAGGACTCTAGGAGAACAGTGGGCATTGTTCCAAAGGGCAAGGACTACTGTTGAGGCAAGGACTTCTGTTCTCTTGAAAGACTCCAGTAATAAGCATTTTGCATGTGGATGTATGATTCGCTAATCTTGTTTCTCATTGTGTTATTTTTGTTATTTCAGGCAGTATAAAGGAGACAAACCTAAAATATTTTTGATAATACTTTTGGTAGTATTTTAATAACTAACAGTCACTGCAATCCCGAGGTATATGTACTAGGCCTCATGGAGAGGAGGAATGATAGCTCATTATTGTTTAAAGTATTATTCAGACTTATAGAATTCATAGTCTCAGTGCATATCAGTAATTATAATCCCCAAGAGAGATTATATAGTCAGGTTAGTTTTCACCATGTAGTATCGAACAACCCACTTGATGAGAGATTCACCTCATGGACAAGTAGCCTTGCTCATTGTTCAGATCAGTCATCATTTTTATCATCAATTTTGTCATCATCATTCCCAACACTTATTTATTATTATTTCTTATATATTTTATTTTAAAGATGTGAGGTACAATTCAGGATTAGGTATACAGGTGGATATCCTATAGGTAAAGTTTGAGCCTTGATTTGGTCCCCAATTAGCCTGGTTTGAGATCAGGTACGCTTATTGATGTTGAGCCCCCCTTCCCCCCACCCAGGCAGTATCCTGTGACTGCCAATCCCTTTCTTATAATATTATGGTAAATGTTGTTCAGGGTCCAATTATCTGTGAGAACATGTGGTATTATGTTGTTTCTGTGATAGATCACTGAGTATTATTGTCTAAATCAGTACAAGTTGCTGCAAAATCCATATGTTTGTCCTTATTTATGACTGCATGATATTCCATTATGTATATGTACCACAGTTTTTTTTTTGTCTAGTCCAGTTTTGATGGGCAGCATGATTGGTTCCATGTTTTTGCTATTTTGAATTGTGCTGCAATAAACATGCATGCGCAGGTATCTTTTTTGTAGACTGCTTTGAGTTCCTCCAGGTATATTCCCAGTAGGGGGATTGATGGGTCATATGGAAGGTCAATTTCTAGTTCTTTTAGAAATTGCCACACTGTTTTCCTTAGAGGTTGAACTAGTTTGCATTCCCACCAGCAGTGTAGAAGCATTCCCTTTTCTCTGCATCCTCACCAGCATCTGTTGTTGTTTGTTTTATCAATAGTGGCCCTTCTTACAGGGGGTTAGGTCTTATCTCAATGTGGCTTTGATTAGCATTTCTCTGATGATTGGTGAGGCTGAGCATTTTTTCATGTGTCTGTTGAGTGTCCACATGTCTTCTTTTGAAAAGTGTCTATTCATGTCTTTTGCCCACTTTTTAATGGGACTGTTTGTTAGTTTCCTTTTGGCACATTTGAGTTCCTTTTAGATCCTGAATGTTAGACCTTTGTCAGATATATAGTTGGCAAATATTTTTTTCCATTCTGTGGACTGTCTCCCCACTCTCTTGATGGTTTCTTTTGCTTTACACAATCTTTTCAGTTTAGTGAGGTCCCACTTGTCTATCTTATCTCTTACGGCATGGGCACATGGGGTTTTGATCAGGAATTGGTGGCCTACTCTAATTTCTGTAAGGATGTCTCCTGCATTTTCTAAGATTCTTATAGTTTGAGGTCTTATGTTTAGGTCTTTGATCCATTTAGAGTTGACTTTTGTGTGTGGTGATAGGTAGGGGTCCTATTTCAATCTTCTACATATGGTCAGCCAGTTTCCCCAGTTCCATTTACTGAATAGGTTCTCCTCTCCCCAGCGGTTGTTGGTGGAGGCTTTGTCAAAGATGAGTTGGTTGAGAAATTGAGGTTTTGCTTCTGAAATCTCTGTCCTGTTCCATTGGTTCATATGCCAGTTCTTGTACCAATACCAGGCTGTTTTGATTATTGTAGCCTTATAGTAAAGTTTAAAGTCTAGAAGTGTGATACCTCCTGCTTTGTTTCTTTTGCTAAGGATTGTTTTGGCTATTTGTGGTTGTTTATGTTTCCATATGAATTTCTGTATTGTCATTTCCAGGTCTGAGAAGAATGATGTTGGCAATTTAATGGGTTTTGCATTGAATCTGTAGATTGCCTTTGGTAGAATGGACATCTTAACAATGTTGATTCTTCCTAACCATGAGCATGGAATATTTTTTCATTTGTTTGTTTCTTCTATATTTTCTTTGGGCAGTGTTTTGTAGTTTTCATTGTAAAGGTCTTTCACTTCTCTAGTTAGAAAGATGTCTAGGTATTTCACTTTTTTGTGGCTATTGTGAATGGGGTTGTGCTTTTTATTTGGTTCTCTGCTTGTTTGTTATTGGTGTCTTTTGCATATTTATTCTGTACCCTGAGATTTTACCAAGTTCTTTATCAGTGCAAGGTGGTTTTTGACAGATTCTCTTTGATTTTTGAGGTATAGGATAATATTACCAGCAAAGAGGGATAACTTAACCTCTTTTTCTATTTGGATACCACTGATTTCCTTCTCTTGTCTTATTGCTATTGCTGGAGCTTCCAACACAATGTTGAACAGGAGGGATGAGTGTGGGCCACCCTTGTCTTGTTCTGGTTTTCAGGGAAAATGCTTCCAGTTTCTGTTCATTTAGCTATATGCTGGCTGTGAGTTTATTGCGGATAGCACTTACTATTTTGCATTGTGTTCCTTCTATGCCAGGTGGTCAAGAGTTTTTATCAAGAAAGGATGTTGGATTCTAACAAAGGCTTTTTCTGCATCTAATGATATCATCATGTGGTCTTGTTTTTACATCTGTTGATGTATTTAATTACATTTATGCTCTTGCTGATGTTGAACCAGTCCTGTATCCCAGGGTTGAAACCTACTTGGTTATGGTGGATGATTTTTGAAAGGTATTGTTGGATCCAGTTTGCTTGAATCTTGTTGAGAATTTTTGAATCTGTGTTAATTGGGGATATTGGCCTATAGTTCTCTTTCTTTAGTTGGATTTTTACCCAGTTGGGTGTCAGTGTGATACCAGCTTCATAAAATGATTTGGAGAGAGTTATGTCTTTCTCAATTGTCTAGAATACTTTAAATAGGATTGGTATTAGCTCCTCCTTGTGTATTTTGCAGAATTCCATGGGAAAGCCATCTGGCCCAGAGCTTTTTTTGTAGATAGTTTTTTTGATGAAGAAAATTTTCTGGGTTGTTATTGGTCTATTTAGTATCTTAGTGTCTTCTTTTTTCATCCTTAGGAGTTTGCGTGATGTCAGAAAGTCCTCCATTTCATTTAGGTTATCAAGTTTGTTTCCATACAGGTGTGCATAGTAATCCCTGATTATCTTTGTATTTCTTCTGGGTCAATTGTGGTTTGATTTTTGCATTAATGATTGTGTTTATTTGCACCTTTTCTCTCTTTTGCTTGGTCAGTCTGAATGGAGGGTCCATCAATCTAGTTCAGTCTTCAAAGAGTCAGCTTTTTGTTTTGTTGATTTTTTTTCTATGATATTTTTGTCTTCTATTTTCCATGTTTGGACTTGTACTTTGGTGATCTGTATTCTTCTATTAAAGTTAAGGTTTTGGTGATCTTGTCTTTCCAGCTTCCTTAGGTGATTTGTTAGGCTATTAACTTGTGTTCTTTTTATTTTCTTGATGTGTGTTTGTATTAATGCAAATTCCCCTCTTAGAACTGTTTTCATGGTGTCTTAGAGGTTTTGGTAAGATGTTTCTTCATTTTCATTTGTTTCCATGAACTTTTAATTTCTGCTTTGATTTCTGTGCTGACCCAGTAATCATTGAGCATCATGCTGTTTAGTGCTCATTCTTTGTGGGTTCTGGTGTTGATATTTATTTTTATTCTACTGTGGTGTGAGAAGGTGCATGGCAGTATTTTTATCTTATGAAATTTGTTTATGCTTGATTTATGGCTGAGGATGTGATCAATCTTGGAGTACATACCATGTGGTGATGAGTGGAAGGTATATTCTGTGGTTGTTGGGTGAAGTCCTCTGTAGGTCTCTATTAAGTCCATTTGGTCAAGTGTCAAGTTGAGGTTCTGGATCTCTTTGCTGATTTCTTGTCTTGATGATCTATCCAGGGTTGTTATTGAGTATTTAAGTCTCCAGCTTAATGGTGTTAGAGTCAATATCTTTTTTTAGTTTACTTAATGCTTTTTAGTTTATTCAGTGCTTTATAAACACTGGTGCTCCTGTATTGGGCACATATGTTTAGGATGGATATTTCTTACTGATGGATTGAAACTTTTATCATTATTCAGTGTACTCTCGTATCTTTTTAAATTTTTGATAGCTTTAAGGTTGTTTTGTCTGATATTAAGATTGTGACTCCTGCCTTCTTTTGTGATCCATTCACCTGGAAATGTATCTTCCAGTCTCTAACTTTTAGTCTGTGTGTGTCTCTTGTTGTGAGATGAGTTTCCTGGATGCAGCAGATAATTGAGTCATGGTTTTTTATCCAGTTTGTCATTCTATGTCTTGTCAGTGGTGCATTTAGTCCATTCATATTCAGTGATTGTTGAAATGTGATTGTTTTTCCCCATCATGAGGTTCTTATAAAGTTTTTTCTTTGTTTTTCGAGTTGATGTATGTGTGTGTTTTCAAGTTTGCAGTCACAATGTATTCTCTATTAATTCTGTGTTCTCCCTTCTCTTGGGAAGTGTGTGGTCATTCATTTTTTTTTTTTTTCTTTTTTCTGTACCTAATACTTTTTAAGCATCTCCTGTAGAGCTGGGTTGGAAGCTGTATAATCTCTTAGGGATTGGATGTCTGGGAAGGATTTCAATTCTCCATTGCAGTGAAGTTGAACTTGACTGGGTAGGAAATCCTGGGTTGAAATTGTTTATCTTTGAGTACTTTGAATATTGGACTCTGGATCCTTCTAGCTTATAGTATTTCTGTTGATAAGTCTGCTGCAATTCTGATTTGTTTACCCTGGTAGGTAGTCTGACCTTTCTCTCTTACTGCCTTTAGGATTTTTTCTTTTGTACCTACTTTGTGTGGGTGAATTACTTTGTGTTTGGTGTTGGTCTTTTCATCTGAAGTCTTGCAGGGGTTCTCTGTATCTCTTGTGTTTTGATGGTCATGTATCTGGTGAGACGGGGAAAGTTTTCTTGGATAAACTCCTGGGATACTTGCTCCAAGCCATTCTCCCTTTCCCTTTCTTCTTCTGGGGTACCAATCAGGCATGGATTTGGCCTCTTGATATAATTTCACATTTCTTGGAGGTTTTGTTCTTTCTTTCTGAGTTGTCTTTCTATGTTTTTTACAGAGCAAGTTAATTCCATCTTTTGATCTTCAAACTCTAAGATACTTTCTTCTGGTTGATTAATTCTGCTTTCCTTGCTTATCTCTTGTTATTTATTTCCTGGATGAAATTTTTTTATGACCAAAATCTCTGTTACAAGTTTTTTCAGCATTGCATCCTGTCTTTTTTGAGTCTTATTCACTTTTTCTATCATTCTGCAATTTCTGTTGTATTCTGGGGCCAGTTGGTGGTGACTTCCATTGTTTGGGCTCTGATGTCTGATCTTTCAGGCATTTTCTGTTTTTTATACTGGGAATTACTTGTGTTCTTTGTTGATATTTTTTCTCATTTGTAACAGATCGCTTTCTTTCTCTTTAGTTTCATATTCAGTGGCAGTGGGAAAGACTTTCACTTCTGATATTTGCTCAGGCCTCTATTCCTTCCTGATCAGGGTTCTGAATTTATTCTATTTTGAAACAGTGCTATGGGCTGGAAACTTTGCTGTCTCTTGTAGTTTTGAGAGTCAAAGGTGGAGAATGGGGAGTTAGGATTCAGAAACTACTTGCAAATCACAATGATTGTGGTATGGGTTCCTTGAAACCCACTCTCTGCAACCACTCTATATGATGATACAATGGGTACATGTGTGTAGTCCAAGATACAGTAACAGCAATGAGGATAACAGAGAAAAGTAGAATGAATTATGATAGACAAAAAGAAATAAAATAAAAAATAAAACACAGGAAAACAAAGGCAGAAACCAAAGTAGAAAACAATTAAAACACACACACACACACACACACACACAGACACACACACACACACACACACACACACACCCCAAAACAAACTGGAAGAAAAAACAAACAAATAAAAAACAGGAAAACTGAACACACACACACATGCCCAACACAAAATAGAAAAAAGAAAAGAGAAAAAAAGGAATTCAAATCAAACCCTCACACATACATTCACACCCACATTAAACTAAAAAAAGAGAAGAACTAAAAAATCAAACCAAGCAAGCAAACATACAAAAAACCTGAAAGATGAACACTCAATCATTCATGTACACACATAAGCAGAAAACAAAAAAACGAAATAAAACAGAAAGAAAAAAAAGAAAAAATGGTTGGAGAGGGGGAATCTAGATTGAACACTCATGTACATATTCATGCACAAAGGAAAAAGGGGGGGGGATTCCCAAACCAAGGCACAAACAAATAAAAACTCAAAAAGCCCAAAAAGCAATCTGCTCTCTTGTGGCAACTTCTGTAATTGTTCCTCTCAGCTACTTACAGGGAAGCCCCTTTGCTGTCTCCTGCAGAGCTGCAGACTCATTCACAGTCTCCCCAGTGTCCTGCCTGGGGAAGGAGGAGGAGGTGGTGGGGTTGAGTGGAGCTTCGGTTCTCCCCTCCTACTCTCATATGGTCAGGCAGATCCTCTCTGATGGGGATGTGCAGGATTGTCTCTTTCCCAGGTGCTGGTGGAGGGCACCTCAACAGGGCTTATCCTGGATAGAGTCCTTCTATTGTGGCTGATATCCAGGTTCTGCCTGGGTTCATCCCTCTCAGTCATGCCCTAGCTGTGTGGGCCTGAGGATTGCAGGGAAGGAGGGGATTTGGTCAGCCCTGGAGTCACCACTGATCTCTTTGGGGGTCTTTCTCATCCTTTTCTGGTCACACCCTTTGTCCCTTGATTGAATCAAGGTAAGGGATGGGAAGCCTGAGACTCAGCACTCATCCTGTTCCTGTGTAGGGATATTTGTGTTTTGGGGATATTACCTCTGGGTCATGATCAACTTGCGAATAGTTAACTCACCATCACAGAGATCGAGTCTGTCAGTCCATGATGAGCAAACTGGAGCACTTCCCTGCCCAGTTTTCATGATGTGGCAGGGTGCCTGTTTCTTTTTCTCCAGTGGGACTCTGCCTCTGGGATTCCTTTCTGTACTCCCTCCACAGCCCTTGCTGTCACTGTATGGCCAGGCATTGCAGTGGTGAGGCAGAGCCTGGAGCCTGCAGTCACCCTCAGCAGCTTCTTCCCAGGAAGGGCTTTGCTGATTTAAAAAAAAAATGTTCGTCTTCTGCACCCTGGACAGCACTAGGGTCCAAAGAGAGCAACTGTGACACCATTTGCTTCACCAGGAAAGCCCTGGCTACTTGTTCCCAAGGCCCCA
Organism: Carlito syrichta; assembly: GCF_000164805.1. Lineage (NCBI taxonomy): Eukaryota > Metazoa > Chordata > Mammalia > Primates > Tarsiidae > Carlito > Carlito syrichta. Next base: position 996,771 of record NW_007249756.1, on the reverse strand, counting down.
CTCAGGCAACCACTCACACACCCTCTTACAGACACGTATGCAAAATTTTCCATATATTCCCTCACTCACACTGGGACTCACCTAGTCTAACTGACTCTGCCACCATCTTCCCAGAACCCAACACTTATACAGAATCTGTTCTAAGAGTTTTATACACATAAACTCAATTTAATTTTATCAAAACCCCATATCATAGATATTGTTATTTTCACTTTACAGATAAGGAAACTGAGGCACAGAAAGGTTATCTTCCCAAGGTCACTCAGCTAATGACTGTAGGAGCCTAATTGGTTCTGGGCTATTAACTGATAGCCCATCTGTGCATCTATGCTGGCCATGGCTCACCAGAGATCCCAGAATCAATCAGGTAGCCTGATTAATACAATAGTGCACCAGCTGTGTCCTGGAGACTCCTTGCTGTGCCAGTTAAATCCTTTTAATTACTAGGTATGGATAGGTTCTGGGATCCCCAGGGAAGAGCCAGAGCAGCCACTTTAAGGCTGAGAGGAGAGGTTCTTTTTGAACTGGTAGGAGGGAGTACAGATGGGTTCCCAGCTTATGATCGTTTGACTTATGAGTTTTCAACTTTATGATGGTGCAAAAGTGATACCCTTTCAGTAGAAACTATACTTCCAGTACTCATACAACCTTTCTGTTTTTCACTTTCAGTACAGTATTTAATAAATTCCATGAGATATTCAACACCTTATCATGAAGTAGTTTTTGTGTTAGATGAATTTGCCCAACTATAGGCCAAATGTAAATGTTCTGAGCTTGTTAAGGTAGACTAGACTAAACTATGATGTTCTGTAGGTTAGGTGTATTAAATACATTTTCCAACTTACAATATTTCCCACTTTTGATGGGTCTATTAGGATGCAACCCCACCATAAGTCAAGGAGCATCTGTATTTCAATACTTTAATAATGATTAGTCCCCAGCAGTAAGTACAACTCTCCAATTATTTTTATTTTTTTATTTTTTTGAGTTGGAGTCTCACTCTGTCGCCCAGACTGGAGTGCAGTGGCCGCTCCCGGCCACCGCAGCCTCGCCTGC